>NW_027459311.1:7500-290000 GCF_050624435.1 Tenrec ecaudatus | reverse complement strand
AGGGCTCTGTTTCACTGGCCCCCAGGATCCCGTGCTAACTGTCCAAGTTGGGAGCCAGCCAGGAAATGTCTTGGAGGACACAGGGGCCATCTTCTCAGGTTCAAAAAAGAGAATGGACACATTGTCAAAGGAAAGATCGGAATTACTGTCAGCCTATGATTGCTTCCAAAGTACTCACACCAGAAGGTTTGCATGGAGATTGGGGGGCTTCCCAAGCCATCAAGGTAAAAAATGTCTCTCTGCCCTATGTCCCAGTTAGCCACATGGTTTTCATGGCACTGGCTCACGGTTCGGCTGTTGAGCCAGTGAAACTCTTTTAGCAGGAGTTGAAGTGGCCATCAGCGGAAGGACAAAACCTCCACAGTGGGCTTCCCATATCAATACGAAGCCACCTATATCACCTCTTGGACATTATCATTGTCCTGGACTCTGAATCGCCACCCCATATCTAGAATGCGCCTGACATGTCCACATGGTTTGAATCAGGTTCGGGTTAACCCCTCTTGATCACTTAGTGACATGGGACACTAGACCCTGGAATACCTTTACTTTCCAGATGAGAAAACTCACTCAAAAAGACACAGGTACTGACCAACTGGAACACAACTGGTTAACAACAAAGCCACATTCCCAACCAGTGTCTGGAGCCAGAGCTCAGAGCCCCATATGCCTGTGCCCAGCTGAGCAGTCACCCTCTCCTGGACCCTCGAAAGATCTGAGCAGATCCTCCCCCCACCCATGCCCATGTCCCACACCCAAATATGTTTTTTCATAGGATGGCACTATATCTGCAGCTCTGGGAGAGGGACATATCTGATGGAGAATACGGAGCAGACGAAGGGGGAGGAGGGGAGAATGGAGCACATCCTGGCCCACCAGGCCTTGAGGATGATGTTCCCACTCAGAGAAGACAGTCCACACAGAAGACCACATGGCCAGCCCAAGATGAGACACGACGTCCCTCAAAGACCCATAGCCCTAGAAGGGACAACACTGGAGACACAGTGCGGGAACGGATCCCGCCACACCGAGGCATAGCACTAAGGGGGTGCAGCAGAAGAGTAAGGAGGTGGAGCAACAAGGTCACCAGGGAATGCTAAAGGAGGACTTTGGGGGCAGGACTTGGTGCCTGCACAGACTGGACTGGAAAACACTGCTAAGGGCCAACAAACAGTCCGTGAACTAACTACGAGCTTTCCTTTCTTGAGGAGTTGTGTTTTCTTTGATGGTCATTGGATTTTGGCTATTTCCTTTCTTTTGGTGCTTGCTTTCGCTCTGTCTTGTGTTTGTGCATGTTATTACCTCTACTGTATGTCTAAAATGAGATGCAGGATGCACAATCTGCCGGAGAGAAAAAGGGGACCAACGCTTCGCGGGAGGGCCACGGGAAAGAGGGAGTTGGGGGGAAAGGGAGTGATGTCAAGAAACCCAGAGACAAGGGAACAACAAGTGGATGCAAATCCGTGGTGAGGGCGATGTAGGAATCCTGGTAGGGCGTGATCAAGGGTGAAGGAACCAAGAGGATTTACTGAAACCCAAATGAAGACTGAGCATGGCAGTGGGCACAAGAGGGAAATGAAAGGGAATAGCAGAGCGACCTAGGAAGCACGGGCCAGTTATAGAGGTCTAAAGAAAGGCACGCACAGATGTAAATATATTTATCTGTGAGCATGGGGAAATACACCTATGTCCATATCTTTATAGGTTTCCTATTAAGGTAGCAGATGGCCTTTGGGCCTCCACTCAAGGACTCTCTCATTGCAAGAATACCTTGTTCTATTACATTGACATTCTATGATGCTCACCTTCCCGACACGTTCCCTGTTGTCTAAGCGGTTGCATAAGCAAATGTGGTCAAGAAAGCTGATGGTGCCCTGCTATCAAAAGATAGGGCGTCTGAGGTCTTAAAGGCCTGAAGGGTAAGCAAGCGGCCATGTAGCTCAGAAACAACAGAGCCCACATGGAATAAGCATACCAGCCTGTGCGATCACGAGGTATCAAAGGGATCAGGCATCATCAGCACAAAAAAATCTCATTGCGAATGAGCAGGGAATGCTGGGTACAGAGCCAAAGCCCATTTGCAGTACACTGGACATTCCCTTAAGTAAGGTCTTGGGGAAGAGACATGCCTACACAGGGTACTAGACAGCAACGGTGAAACACAACTTTCCTCTAGCTCCTCAATGCTTCCTCTCCCCTCACTATCAAGATCCCAATTATAACTTACAAATCTGACTAGACCAGAGAATGTACACTGGGACAGATAGGAACTAGAAACCCAGGGAATTCAAGGTGGATGAGCCCTTTAGGAACCGTGTTATGAATGGGGATGCTGGGAGGGTGGAGGGAGGGTAGGTTGGCACCGGGAAACCGATGACATGGATCTACATAAAACCTCAAAAGAAAAGGGGGTGAAGGGGGACATCAGACAGTGCAAGATATGACAAAATAATAATTAGTAAATGATGAAGGATTGATGAGGAGGGGTAGTGAGAATAGGGGCGAGGGGAATGAGGAGTTGAGGCCAGGGGCTTGGGTGGAGAGAAGATATTTTGAGAATAATGAGGGCAATGAATGTACAAATGTGCCTTATATCAGTGATGTTTGCACGTATTGTGGTTATTGTTGTATGAGCCCCTATAAAAGGAGAGAAAAAAAAGACCCTGGCAGAGGGTTGATGCTAGGATGATCTCAGGCTGGATTAGACCAGCAAAAGCAGGTGCTGCAGTCGCCTCACCCTGTGTCTATTCCTGTGTGGGGCATGAAGCTTAGGGTCCACAGCCCCGGCAGCTGGACAGTGAGAGAGGCGGGGCTCTGAGGTCATTCCACAGGGGGAATGGCCCTCCGGTTCCTGCAGGGCCCACCCTCTTGTGTAGTCCTGCTGTCTGGGGCACCTCTTTCACGGAGCCCACACCAGGGCAGCTCTTCAACTCATGGGGGATTGGCAGGAAGCCTCTGCTCATGCACACACACCACCACCTAGCTGGAGGACCTCGGTGAACAAAGCCTGAGGCAGACAACAAGCCCACTAACTGATCCTGTGAGAGATATAATCAGGATCCAGAAACCGGCAACTGGGAGCAAGGGGCAGCATACCTGGGTCTCAGCCCCTCCCACTGCCCTCTGCAAGGAGTGACATTCCAAAGCACAGTGTTTTCCAAAGGCACTGTCAGGACTTTGGAATGGGCAGCTCATTTGTGGACATGGATACTATGTGATCCAGACATACTACCTCCTCTGATCCTGTCAGCCAAGACTAAAAACCCTTCCAAGCAGAAAGCCATGGATCTGAACAGTATCCACCAGCCACTCACGTCCACTCCTGCTGCCTCCAAAGAGCTTCCCTGGGTTGGTCAGATCTCTCTGGGGACAGATATCCCTCGGTCCTTGGTTCTGCGTGAGAAAGAATTCATGCCAAAGCCTGGTTTGTGATCCAAGGGAGGTTTAGGAGCGTTAGGGAGGTGTGGTGGGCAACCCTGGTCGATCCTAGTGGCTGAATTGAATATACTTGGCCTAGGTGGGTCGATGCAGGTGCAGCGCCCACCCAGGTGGACCTGCCCTTCCTGGCCGGAAACCTGGACCTCTGAGCACGCACAGTGTGCCACTCCTTCCTGGGCCGCTAATTGGGCCATCTGAGCATGTGTAATGGACACCCCAGTCCCTATGCTAGCTACCTAACATTTCCATCCTGAAGAGATGTGGACCCAAATCTTTGGGGTACTGGGCGACGACATCTCTAGCTACTTCCTGCTGGCAAAAAGGGCGAAGTCGGGCTTTGGGTCCACACCCTTCCTGCTCTGCTGGGAGGGGTTGTCCATTCAGCGCTAGGATGGATAAGGTTGAAGTGGTCCAGGAGATGGTGGTCCTGGAGTTGGCACAATTGGATTAGGGGCTTTGGTAACTTGAGAACTTCTGGAAAAACCAACAAACGCACAAAATGGTGAACAGTTTAACTGAGACAAGGCTAGGATTGTGAGGTGGGAGTCCCTTGAAAGTAGGTGAGTATCACAGGAAGTAAGTAAAAAGTCTTAGGATTATCAGGCGTGTGTGTTTGTTCATTCTAAGTACCGGCACAGGGGTAAAAGCATTCACAATTTCCCCTAGCGGGGTCCAGGGTTTGGGCACTACTGGGTGCAGTGGGATCACCGCTTCACTTATGATCCTAAGGCATTGGCCCCTCTGATAAGAACCATCCTTCTTTTTAACCCTATAATGCCTCACTTTTAAATTTTGGGGCAAAAAAAATTTCGTTTTGATTCATTACTTTCATAGTTATCAATATATATACATTTATATTCATTTGATTAAATGTTAGGGAAAGGTCATGCTCGGTGTTATAGGGTTCAATTGTAATATTGGGATGCTACAGGCGGATTCAACAGGGATCAAAAGTACAGTAACTGCCTGTGTCATTTTTAATTTTCTCGGGTTCCATTTGAGTAAAAGGCTTGTAAGTTCCCCGGGGACCAAATGCCCCTGGTGCCTCTACTAGGGGTAGAATGTTCAGGGAGGGTTCAGGGGTGGGACAATAGTGACCTGAAGTCCAGGATCCCTTAGGGCAGGAGTCCTCAAATTGTTTACACAGGGGGCCAGTTCATTGTCTCTCCGACCGTTGGAGGGCCAGACTATGGTTTTCAAAAAACCTATGGACAAATTCCTATGCACACTGCACGAGTCGGCTGCTAAGCAGGACAGGCAGTGGCAGCAAAAACACCCCGAGGGTGGGATAAATGGCATCGCGCCACATGTGCCCCATGGACCAGAGTTTGAGGACGCCAGCCTTAGGGGTTCCTGGGTGCACTGGGGATGAAGGTCTCCTACTGCTCCTTGAGAGGAGAAATGCTCTAAGTTCTGGCATCTCCGCCCACTTTCCCGGCACTCTACCGAACTGTTCCCAGTGAATCACGGTTGGAAGGGAAAGCGTACCCTTCTCTGCCCACCATTCTCCTTTCTCAAAACGATACTGTGGCCAAATAGAGTTGCAAAGTGAATCTATCAGCTTTTGTTTGCCCAGCCTCTCTGTATCAACTCTATCCCAATTGGACACGATTCATGCAAGGGGGCAATTCCTGAGCATCAAGCTGCTAAGTCCCATCTAGAAAGCACAAAACAAGGAGGCGATTGACAGCTTGCTGCCTCCAGGTCAATAACCCCCACTTGAGAGCACACCCCTGGGTTGCCCTGAATCTCATGCCTCAGCCCGAGGGAAGGGGTCAAGGACTAGTCGCCGAGGGCGACCTTTAGGTCCAACCATTTTTCTGGACAACAGGCTAGGAGGACCACTGCTTGGGATGGCCCCAAGGCCCTCCAAGACGCCTGCTGGCGGGGCTGATGCTCAAATCTCTCAAGGGAAGGGACACGTGGCAGCTCAGGGAACCTTAAGGGAAATTGGAATTTCTGGCTGGAACATCATGGCAGAGGAGCTGTGTATTAAGTAAGAGCTGTCCCCAAAAGTGCCTGAAGCAGCATCGCTGAAAGCCTAAATAACAGTGACTCCGCCTAGGCTTCCGAACGCCATTGGCCTAAGCCTGGGCCACGGAAAAGCAGCTTGTAAGAAGGAACAAACCAAATCTGGAAGAACACTTAGCCCTATAACGCCTCAAGTTTTAAATTTTGGAAATATATTTTTTGGTTTTTATTATTTACTTTCATAGTTATCAATATATATGGCATTCAAAATATATTTTAAAAGCATAAAATTTTCAGTGTTTTTGAAATGTGACCAAATTGTCACATTTATAATTTGGGTACCAGATACGTTTTCATTAAGAATTATGACAATTTTGTGCTTGGCGTTATAGGGCTAGAGCAGCTTGTTTGAAAAACCAGGAGAAAGGCAAAGGGAATGGAGGGGAAAAGGGAAACTTTGGGCTCCCGGGACCAGGCAGGGCTAACTCCCAGGCCTCTTCACCCAGCTCCCTAGGCAGCGCCCTTCCACGTGTGGACTGGTGGGTGCCATCTTGGCCATGATCACAGATCTTGTTACCTCTCGGCTACAATGGCGACTGTGTAGGATCTCTGGGAAAAGCTGAAACAGCTTTGACAAGAGTGAAGCCATTTGGGGCTGACAGAAGCCACCATGAAAAGAAAATAAAGTAGCTAGGAAGTGTAAATGAACTAGCTGATATTGGGGAGGTAGGCTGTGCAGACGTCGCCCAAGGGAATGTCATGAAGGAAATGGGTGTTCAGAAGGCTTGCGAGAACGACCAGAGCAGTTTTGGTTCAACTAAGAATGGCTAACCCTAATACCCCGCTTCTCACTCGCCTAGTCCTGAGGAAGTATCCATGTACCTACTACACAAAACAGTGACATTGGAAAAATCAGTGCCTTGAAAAGCCCAGGAGAGGTGGACGAGCCACCACTAGAGAGAACGGGCCTAGTCCTCGCCTAGAAAAATCGAAGCTACAGACAATAATGCTCGAAGCTGAATAAAGGTGTCCAGGCTCTGTTTCACTTGACCCCAAAGAGCCCATGCTCACTCTCCATGTAGGGAGCCAGCCAGTAAATTTCTAGGTGGACAAAGGGGTCACCTTCTTGGTTTCAGAAAAGACTACAGGTGCCTTGTCAAAAGGAAAGGCTTTCATTACAGGGGCCCCAGGGCAGACCCAAGCACACCCATGGACAACGGCCAGAATAACAGATTTAGCACAAGAGACAGTTACACGCTCACCCTGGTAATGCCTCAATGCCCCTTTCCCCTAATTGATCGTGACTTATTATGAAAAATGGCAGCCATAATTACTTTCTCATCTGCTACAACCACCTTAACCCTTGAACTTGAAAAGCCAAAAGTTTTGCTCACCACTCCAATGTCAGAGTGATATGTGTTTTATCAAGGAGCAGAAGAGACCTCCTCAAAGGAACTTCTTGATAAATCACTAAAAGATATTCCTTTTGTTTGGGCAGAGAACAACCTGCCAGATCTTTCTTAACTTCAGGTGCCTGGGGTCGTACAGCTTCTGAGCTCAGCTACACTGGTGTGTCAAGCTAACCCTACTCCCTGGATAGCAAAAGTGGGTATTTCTGTTCCCATTTGCAGACTAAGGAGGACAGGCATTTGGGTCCTCTGCAAGTCCACATGGAATGCTCCCTTGCTGCCAATGCAGAAGCCGGGAACTGAGGACTTCCAACCGGTGCAGGATCTCAGAGAGGCAAATGAGAGGATAGAAACTGGCCACCCCACGTGCCAAACCCTGAGACCCTCCTGAGTACTATCCCGTCAAACTGAATTTGTTATACTGTTTTGGACTTAAAGGATGCTTTGTTCTCCATACCCATGTCCCCTGCACATCAACCCAGTGAAGACTTACAGGGACACAAGGAGGAACACCCCCAAACCACCTTGCTCCAGTATGCAGATGACCTCCTCCTGGCCTCCAAAACCCTGGAGGAATGCCAACGGGCTACCAAGGACCTGATAACAGTCCTTGGCCCATTGGGGTACAGGGTATCTGCAAGAAAGGCTCAACTGTGTGTCCATAAAGCTGTATACCTAGGCTACCAACTGGAGGAGGGAAAACGGACCTTGTCCCCCAGCTGCATTGAGGCGATCCTCAAAATCCAGTCCCTGAGACTAAGAGGCAGTTGCAAGAGTTTCTAGGAGCTGTGGGGTACTGTCCTTTGTGGAATTTGGGATTTGCAAAAACAACGAAACCCCTATATGCAAGTACTGGGGAAAGGAAAAAGAACTTAAATGGACTGAAGTAGAACAACAAGCGTTTGAATCCTTTTAAAAGTCGCTCATATGGGCAACCTCTCTTGCCCTACTAGACATAGTAAAGCCCTTCCAATTGTCTATGTGAGGCCAGAGGCACAGCTAAAGAAGTGCTAACTGAGAACTTGCGGCCATGGAAGAGACCTGTGACCTATCTTTCAAAGAAACTGGACTCTGTAGCTGCAGGATGGCTGAGCTGCATGCGAGCTTTGGCTGCCACGGCCATCCTAGTCATAGAATCTAGGAAGCTTACACTGGGACAGGATATTGCTGTGGTAGGGGGACCTATGGTTGAACCACTCCTAACCAGTCCCCCGGACCGGTGGATCTCGAATGCCAGGACTATACCACAAATCCCCAAGGTAGTGGCTGTGACCATGCCATCCCCAGTGTTACAGCCACAACCTACATACTCAGAAAATGATCTAAAGATAAGCCAAGAGCTGGCCTGCCAAAAAGACTGGGAGCATCCAGGGTGGCTGGTCCATCCTGATGGAAGAAGATTCATGCCAGAAGCTCTGGGAGAGATCTGATTCAAGGACTACATGAAGGTATGCATTTGGGATCCTCTCTAAACTGTCTCAGTTGCTTCTCAGGCACTTTTACATACCCAGGCTTGGACACTGGGTGGCAGATGTCATCCACCGTTGATTGCACTGTGCTCGGGTAAACAACCCCAGAAAGAAAAGGTGCAACCCCAACCACGAGCTCGAGGTAGTAGTCCAGGAGAATTCTGGGAGGTGGACTTTATGGATATCAAACATAGAAAGTATGGCTACCGATATTTGCTGGTGTTCGTAGACACCTGTTCTGGATGGGTGGAAGCTTTCCCAACAAAGAAGGAAACTGCTGCCACTGTGTGTAAATTATTAGTAACTAAAATTGTCCCTAGATTTGGCCTTCCCACCACCTTGGGGTCCAACAATGGCCCAACATTTATTGCTCAAATTACTAAAGTCTTAGCAATGCTTCTAAATAGTAACTGGAAGCTCTTCAGGGCAAGTAGAAAAAATAAACAGAACCCTAAAGGAATTGTTCGTTAAGTTGCATTTAGGACCTGGCGAGAACTGGGTTGATCCTTACTTTACCTTTTGCCCTACTTCAAGTCCGATGCGCTCCCTATGTGAATAGCATGACCCCATTTGAATTTATCTTTGGCAGACCTTCCCCAAATCCTCCCAAGATTGAAAGAAGTAGAAATAATGGAAGTCACTAATCGTTCCCTCATCGAGTGCCTGCAGGCTGTGCAACAGGTGAGAGACAAATCATCTGCTCTGACACCTTCATTTTGGGCCTAACCAAGGGAAAGGGAACAGGCAGCCAACAACGTGCAACCAGGAAACTGGACATGGGTAAAGAAGCACCAACCTGACACCTTAGAACCTAGGTGGACTGGCCCATACCAAGTGATACTTACAACACCAACTGCTGTTAAAATAGTGGGGAGGGGGCCGTGGATTCATCAGTCATAATTAAAAAAAAAAAAAGCCCTCCCTGAGCATATCCTGAAAAGATGGACACCGAGAAAGACGGAAAATCCCTCAAAATTAAGGCTTTACAGAACTTAATTGTTTTTCTCCGAGTATTTCTGACAGCACCCACTGTTTCCCCCAAGCACAAACACATCTGTGGACTGCTATTCTAACCTCCAGCAGACTCAGGTTTACACAGGCACCTCAGGGCCCCTCATGGGGCACAGCCTACCTAGAAGCTGCTGGAGAGAAAGTCTCTCAGTGGGCTACGGGATCCTGCCTTTGGGATGATGTTCCCACTCAGAGAAGACAGTCCACACAGAAGACCACATGGCCAGCCCAAGATGAGACACGACGTCCCTCAAAGACCCATAGCCCTAGAAGGGACAACACTGGAGACACAGTGCGGGAACGGATCCCGCCACACCGAGGCATAGCACTAAGGGGGTGCAGCAGAAGAGTAAGGAGGTGGAGCAACAAGGTCACCAGGGAATGCTAAAGGAGGACTTTGGGGGCAGGACTTGGTGCCTGCACAGACTGGACTGGAAAACACTGCTAAGGGCCAACAAACAGTCCGTGAACTAACTACGAGCTTTCCTTTCTTGAGGAGTTGTGTTTTCTTTGATGGTCATTGGATTTTGGCTATTTCCTTTCTTTTGGTGCTTGCTTTCGCTCTGTCTTGTGTTTGTGCATGTTATTACCTCTACTGTATGTCTAAAATGAGATGCAGGATGCACAATCTGCCGGAGAGAAAAAGGGGACCAACGCTTCGCGGGAGGGCCACGGGAAAGAGGGAGTTGGGGGGAAAGGGAGTGATGTCAAGAAACCCAGAGACAAGGGAACAACAAGTGGATGCAAATCCGTGGTGAGGGCGATGTAGGAATCCTGGTAGGGCGTGATCAAGGGTGAAGGAACCAAGAGGATTTACTGAAACCCAAATGAAGACTGAGCATGGCAGTGGGCACAAGAGGGAAATGAAAGGGAATAGCAGAGCGACCTAGGAAGCACGGGCCAGTTATAGAGGTCTAAAGAAAGGTACGCACAGATGTAAATATATTTATCTGTGAGCATGGGGAAATACACCTATGTCCATATCTTTATAGGTTTCCTATTAAGGTAGCAGATGGCCTTTGGGCCTCAACTCAAGGACTCTCTCATTGCAAGAATACCTTGTTCTATTACATTGACATTCTATGATGCTCACCTTCCCGACACGTTCCCTGATGTCTAAGCGGTTGCATAAGCAAATGTGGTCAAGAAAGCTGATGGTGCCCTGCTATCAAAAGATAGGGCGTCTGAGGTCTTAAAGGCCTGAAGGGTAAGCAAGCGGCCATGTAGCTCAGAAACAACAGAGCCCACATGGAATAAGCATACCAGCCTGTGCGATCACGAGGTATCAAAGGGATCAGGCATCATCAGCACAAAAAAATCTCATTGCGAATGAGCAGGGAATGCTGGGTACAGAGCCAAAGCCCATTTGCAGTACACTGGACATTCCCTTAAGTAAGGTCTTGGGGAAGAGACATGCCTACACAGGGTACTAGACAGCAACGGTGAAACACAACTTTCCTCTAGCTCCTCAATGCTTCCTCTCCCCTCACTATCAAGATCCCAATTATAACTTACAAATCTGACTAGACCAGAGAATGTACACTGGGACAGATAGGAACTAGAAACCCAGGGAATTCAAGGTGGATGAGCCCTTTAGGACCAGTGTTATGCATGGGGATGCTGGGAGGGTGGAGGGAGGGTAGGTTGGCACCGGGGAACCGATGACATGGATCTACATAAAACCTCAAAAGAAAAAGGGGGTGAAGGGGGACATCAGACAGTGCAAGATATGACAAAATAATAATTAGTAAATGATGAAGGATTGATGAGGAGGGGTAGTGAGAATGGGGGCGAGGGGAATGAGGAGCTGAGGCCAGGGGCTTGGGTGGAGAGAAGATATTTTGAGAATAATGAGGGCAATGAATGTACAAATGTGCCTTATATCAGTGATGTTTGCACGTATTGTGGTTATTGTTGTATGAGCCCCTATAAAAGGAGAGAAAAAAAAGACCCTGGCAGAGGGTTGATGCTAGGATGATCTCAGGCTGGATTAGACCAGCAAAAGCAGGTGCTGCAGTCGCCTCACCCTGTGTCTATTCCTGTGTGGGGCATGAAGCTTAGGGTCCACAGCCCCGGCAGCTGGACAGTGAGAGAGGCGGGGCTCTGAGGTCATTCCACAGGGGGAATGGCCCTCCGGTTCCTGCAGGGCCCACCCTCTTGTGTAGTCCTGCTGTCTGGGGCACCTCTTTCACGGAGCCCACACCAGGGCAGCTCTTCAACTCATGGGGGATTGGCAGGAAGCCTCTGCTCATGCACACACACCACCACCTAGCTGGAGGACCTCGGTGAACAAAGCCTGAGGCAGACAACAAGCCCACTAACTGATCCTGTGAGAGATATAATCAGGATCCAGAAACCGGCAACTGGGAGCAAGGGGCAGCATACCTGGGTCTCAGCCCCTCCCACTGCCCTCTGCAAGGAGTGACATTCCAAAGCACAGTGTTTTCCAAAGGCACTGTCAGGACTTTGGAATGGGCAGCTCATTTGTGGACATGGATACTATGTGATCCAGACATACTACCTCCTCTGATCCTGTCAGCCAAGACTAAAAACCCTTCCAAGCAGAAAGCCATGGATCTGAACAGTATCCACCAGCCACTCACGTCCACTCCTGCTGCCTCCAAAGAGCTTCCCTGGGTTGGTCAGATCTCTCTGGGGACAGATATCCCTCGGTCCTTGGTTCTGCGTGAGAAAGAATTCATGCCAAAGCCTGGTTTGTGATCCAAGGGAGGTTTAGGAGCGTTAGGGAGGTGTGGTGGGCAACCCTGGTCGATCCTAGTGGCTGAATTGAATATACTTGGCCTAGGTGGGTCGATGCAGGTGCAGCGCCCACCCAGGTGGACCTGCCCTTCCTGGCCGGAAACCTGGACCTCTGAGCACGCACAGTGTGCCACTCCTTCCTGGGCCGCTAACTGGGCCATCTGAGCATGTGTAATGGACACCCCAGTCCCTATGCTAGCTACCTAACATTTCCATCCTGAAGAGATGTGGACCCAAATCTTTGGGGTACTGGGCGACGACATCTCTAGCTACTTCCTGCTGGCAAAAAGGGCGAAGTCGGGCTTTGGGTCCACACCCTTCCTGCTCTGCTGGGAGGGGTTGTCCATTCAGCGCTAGGATGGATAAGGTTGAAGTGGTCCAGGAGATGGTGGTCCTGGAGTTGGCACAATTGGATTAGGGGCTTTGGTAACTTGAGAACTTCTGGAAAAACCAACAAACGCACAAAATGGTGAACAGTTTAACTGAGACAAGGCTAGGATTGTGAGGTGGGAGTCCCTTGAAAGTAGGTGAGTAACACAGGAAGTAAGTAAAAAGTCTTAGGATTATCAGGCGTGTGTGTTTGTTCATTCTAAGTACCGGCACAGGGGTAAAAGCATTCACAATTTCCCCTAGCGGGGTCCAGGGTTTGGGCACTACTGGTTGCAGTGGGATCACCGCTTCACTTATGATCCTAAGGCATTGGCCCCTCTGATAAGAACCATCCTTCTTTTTAACCCTATAATGCCTCACTTTTAAATTTTTGGGCAAAAAAAAATTTCGTTTTGATTCATTACTTTCATAGTTATCAATATATATACATTTATATTCATTTGATTAAATGTTAGGGAAAGGTCATGCTCGGTGTTATAGGGTTAAATTGTAATATTGGGATGCTACAGGCGGATTCAACAGGGATCAAAAGTACAGTAACTGCCTGTGTCAATTTTAATTTTCTCGGGTTCCATTTGAGTAAAAGGCTTGTAAGTTACCCGGGGACCAAATGCCCCTGGTGCCTCTACTAGGGGTAGAATGTTCAGGGAGGGTTCAGGGGTAGGACAATAGTGACCTGAAGTCCAGGATCCCTTAGGGCAGGAGTCCTCAAATTGTTTACACAGGGGGCCAGTTCATTGTCTCTCCGACCGTTGGAGGGCCAGACTATGGTTTTCAAAAAACCTATGGACAAATTCCTATGCACACTGCACGAGTCGGCTGCTAAGCAGGACAGGCAGTGGCAGCAAAAACACCCCGAGGGTGGGATAAATGGCATCGCGCCACATGTGCCCCATGGACCAGAGTTTGAGGACGCCAGCCTTAGGGGTTCCTGGGTGCACTGGGGATGAAGGTCTCCTACTGCTCCTTGAGAGGAGAAATGCTCTAAGTTCTGGCATCTCCGCCCACTTTCCCGGCACTCTACCGAACTGTTCCCAGTGAATCACGGTTGGAAGGGAAAGCGTACCCTTCTCTGCCCACCATTCTCCTTTCTCAAAACGATACTGTGGCCAAATAGAGTTGCAAAGTGAATCTATCAGCTTTTGTTTGCCCAGCCTCTCTGTATCAACTCTATCCCAATTGGACACGATTCATGCAAGGGGGCAATTCCTGAGCATCAAGCTGCTAAGTCCCATCTAGAAAGCACAAAACAAGGAGGCGATTGACAGCTTGCTGCCTCCAGGTCAATAACCCCCACTTGAGAGCACACCCCTGGGTTGCCCTGAATCTCATGCCTCAGCCCGAGGGAAGGGGTCAAGGACTAGTCGCCGAGGGCGACCTTTAGGTCCAACCATTTTTCTGGACAACAGGCTAGGAGGACCACTGCTTGGGATGGCCCCAAGGCCCTCCAAGACGCCTGCTGGCGGGGCTGATGCTCAAATCTCTCAAGGGAAGGGACACGTGGCAGCTCAGGGAACCTTAAGGGAAATTGGAATTTCTGGCTGGAACATCATGGCAGAGGAGCTGTGTATTAAGTAAGAGCTGTCCCCAAAAGTGCCTGAAGCAGCATCGCTGAAAGCCTAAATAACAGTGACTCCGCCTAGGCTTCCGAACGCCATTGGCCTAAGCCTGGGCCACGGAAAAGCAGCTTGTAAGAAGGAACAAACCAAATCTGGAAGAACACTTAGCCCTATAACGCCTCAAGTTTTAAATTTTGGAAATATATTTTTTGGTTTTTATTATTTACTTTCATAGTTATCAATATATATGACATTCAAAATATATTTTAAAAGCATAAAATTTTCAGTGTTTTTGAAATGTGACCAAATTGTCACATTTATAATTTGGGTACCAGATACGTTTTCATTAAGAATTATGACAATTTTGTGCTTGGCGTTATAGGGCTAGAGCAGCTTGTTTGAAAAACCAGGAGAAAGGCAAAGGGAATGGAGGGGAAAAGGGAAACTTTGGGCTCCCGGGACCAGGCAGGGCTAACTCCCAGGCCTCTTCACCCAGCTCCCTAGGCAGCGCCCTTCCACGTGTGGACTGGTGGGTGCCATCTTGGCCATGATCACAGATCTTGTTACCTCTCGGCTACAATGGCGACTGTGTAGGATCTCTGGGAAAAGCTGAAACAGCTTTGACAAGAGTGAAGCCATTTGGGGCTGACAGAAGCCACCATGAAAAGAAAATAAAGTAGCTAGGAAGTGTAAATGAACTAGCTGATATTGGGGAGGTAGGCTGTGCAGACGTCGCCCAAGGGAATGTCATGAAGGAAATGGGTGTTCAGAAGGCTTGCGAGAACGACCAGAGCAGTTTTGGTTCAACTAAGAATGGCTAACCCTAATACCCCGCTTCTCACTCGCCTAGTCCTGAGGAAGTATCCATGTACCTACTATACAAAACAGTGACATTGGAAAAATCAGTGCCTTGAAAAGCCCAGGAGAGGTGGACGAGCCACCACTAGAGAGAACGGGCCTAGTCCTCGCCTAGAAAAATTGAAGCTACAGACAATAATGCTCGAAGCTGAATAAAGGTGTCCAGGCTCTGTTTCACTTGACCCCAAAGAGCCCATGCTCACTCTCCATGTAGGGAGCCAGCCAGTAAATTTCTAGGTGGACAAAGGGGTCACCTTCTTGGTTTCAGAAAAGACTACAGGTGCCTTGTCAAAAGGAAAGGCTTTCATTACAGGGGCCCCAGGGTAGACCCAAGCACACCCATGGACAACGGCCAGAATAACAGATTTAGCACAAGAGACAGTTACACGCTCACCCTGGTAATGCCTCAATGCCCCTTTCCCCTAATTGATCGTGACTTATTATGAAAAAATGGCAGCCATAATTACTTTCTCATCTGCTACAACCACCTTAACCCTTGAACTTGAAAAGCCAAAAGTTTTGCTCACCACTCCAATGTCAGAGTGATATGTGTTTTATCAAGGAGCAGAAGAGACCTCCTCAAAGGAACTTCTTGATAAATCACTAAAAGATATTCCTTTTGTTTGGGCAGAGAACAACCTGCCAGATCTTTCTTAACTTCAGGTGCCTGGGGTCGTACAACTTCTGAGCTCAGCTACACTGGTGTGTCAAGCTAACCCTACTCCCTGGATAGCAAAAGTGGGTATTTCTGTTCCCATTTGCAGACTAAGGAGGACAGGCATTTGGGTCCTCTGCAAGTCCACATGGAATGCTCCCTTGCTGCCAATGCAGAAGCCGGGAACTGAGGACTTCCAACCGGTGCAGGATCTCAGAGAGGCAAATGAGAGGATAGAAACTGGCCACCCCACGTGCCAAACCCTGAGACCCTCCTGAGTACTATCCCGTCAAACTGAATTTGTTATACTGTTTTGGACTTAAAGGATGCTTTGTTCTCCATACCCATGTCCCCTGCACATCAACCCAGTGAAGACTTACAGGGACACAAGGAGGAACACCCCCAAACCACCTTGCTCCAGTATGCAGATGACCTCCTCCTGGCCTCTGAAACCCTGGAGGAATGCCAACCGGCTACCAAGGACCTGATAACAGTCCTTGGCCCATTGGGTACAGGGTATCTGCAAGAAAGGCTCAACTGTGTGTCCATAAAGCTGTATACCTAGGCTACCAACTGGAGGAGGGAAAACGGACCTTGTCCCCCAGCTGCATTGAGGCGATCCTCAAAATCCAGTCCCTGAGACTAAGAGGCAGTTGCAAGAGTTTCTAGGAGCTGTGGGGTACTGTCCTTTGTGGAATTTGGGATTTGCAAAAACAACGAAACCCCTATATGCAAGTACTGGGGAAAGGAAAAAGAACTTAAATGGACTGAAGTAGAACAACAAGCGTTTGAATCCTTTTAAAAGTCGCTCATATGGGCAACTTCTCTTGCCCTACTAGACATAGTAAAGCCCTTCCAATTGTCTATGTGAGGCCAGAGGCACAGCTAAAGAAGTGCTAACTGAGAACTTGCGGCCATGGAAGAGACCTGTGACCTATCTTTCAAAGAAACTGGACTCTGTAGCTGCAGGATGGCTGAGCTGCATGCGAGCTGTGGCTGCCACGGCCATCCTAGTCATAGAAGCTAGGAAGCTTACACTGGGACAGGATATTGCTGTGGTAGGGGGACCTATGGTTGAACCACTCCTAACCAGTCCCCCGGACCGGTGGATCTCGAATGCCAGGACTATACCACAAATCCCCAAGGTAGTGGCTGTGACCATGCCATCCCCAGTGTTACAGCCACAACCTACATACTCAGAAAATGATCTAAAGATAAGCCAAGAGCTGGCCTGCCAAAAAGACTGGGAGCATCCAGGGTGGCTGGTCCATCCTGATGGAAGAAGATTCATGCCAGAAGCTCTGGGAGAGATCTGATTCAAGGACTACATGAAGGTATGCATTTGGGATCCTCTCTAAACTGTCTCAGTTGCTTCTCAGGCACTTTTACATATCCAGGCTTGGACACTGGGTGGCAGATGTCATCCACCGTTGATTGCACTGTGCTCGGGTAAACAACCCCAGAAAGAAAAGGAGCAACCCCAACCACGAGCTCGAGGTAGTAGTCCAGGAGAATTCTGGGAGGTGGACTTTATGGATATCAAACATAGAAAGTATGGCTACCGATATTTGCTGGTGTTCGTAGACACCTGTTCTGGATGGGTGGAAGCTTTCCCAACAAAGAAGGAAACTGCTGCCACTGTGTGTAAATTATTAGTAACTAAAATTGTCCCTAGATTTGGCCTTCCCACCACCTTGGGGTCCAACAATGGCCCAACATTTATTGCTCAAATTACTAAAGTCTTAGCAATGCTTCTAAATAGTAACTGGAAGCTCTTCAGGGCAAGTAGAAAAAATAAACAGAACCCTAAAGGAATTGTTCGTTAAGTTGCATTTAGGACCTGGCGAGAACTGGGTTGATCCTTACTTTACCTTTTGCCCTACTTCAAGTCCGATGCGCTCCCTATGTGAATAGCATGACCCCATTTGAATTTATCTTTGGCAGACCTTCCCCAAATCCTCCCAAGATTGAAAGAAGTAGAAATAATGGAAGTCACTAATCGTTCCCTCATCGAGTGCCTGCAGGCTGTGCAACAGGTGAGAGACAAATCATCTGCTCTGACACCTTCATTTTGGGCCTAACCAAGGGAAAGGGAACAGGCAGCCAACAACGTGCAACCAGGAAACTGGACATGGGTAAAGAAGCACCAACCTGACACCTTAGAACCTAGGTGGACTGGCCCATACCAAGTGATACTTACAACACCAACTGCTGTTAAAATAGTGGGGAGGGGGCCGTGGATTCATCAGTCATAATTAAAAAAAAAAAAAAGCCCTCCCTGAGCATATCCTGAAAAGATGGACACCGAGAAAGACGGAAAATCCCTCAAAATTAAGGCTTTACAGAACTTAATTGTTTTTCTCCGAGTATTTCTGACAGCACCCACTGTTTCCCCCAAGCACAAACACATCTGTGGACTGCTATTCTAACCTCCAGCAGACTCAGGTTTACACAGGCACCTCAGGGCCCCTCATGGGGCACAGCCTACCTAGAAGCTGCTGGAGAGAAAGTCTCTCAGTGGGCTACGGGATCCTGCCTTTGGGATGATGTTCCCACTCAGAGAAGACAGTCCACACAGAAGACCACATGGCCAGCCCAAGATGAGACACGACGTCCCTCAAAGACCCATAGCCCTAGAAGGGACAACACTGGAGACACAGTGCGGGAACGGATCCCGCCACACCGAGGCATAGCACTAAGGGGGTGCAGCAGAAGAGTAAGGAGGTGGAGCAACAAGGTCACCAGGGAATGCTAAAGGAGGACTTTGGGGGCAGGACTTGGTGCCTGCACAGACTGGACTGGAAAACACTGCTAAGGGCCAACAAACAGTCCGTGAACTAACTACGAGCTTTCCTTTCTTGAGGAGTTGTGTTTTCTTTGATGGTCATTGGATTTTGGCTATTTCCTTTCTTTTGGTGCTTGCTTTCGCTCTGTCTTGTGTTTGTGCATGTTATTACCTCTACTGTATGTCTAAAATGAGATGCAGGATGCACAATCTGCCGGAGAGAAAAAGGGGACCAACGCTTCGCGGGAGGGCCACGGGAAAGAGGGAGTTGGGGGGAAAGGGAGTGATGTCAAGAAACCCAGAGACAAGGGAACAACAAGTGGATGCAAATCCGTGGTGAGGGCGATGTAGGAATCCTGGTAGGGCGTGATCAAGGGTGAAGGAACCAAGAGGATTTACTGAAACCCAAATGAAGACTGAGCATGGCAGTGGGCACAAGAGGGAAATGAAAGGGAATAGCAGAGCGACCTAGGAAGCACGGGCCAGTTATAGAGGTCTAAAGAAAGGCACGCACAGATGTAAATATATTTATCTGTGAGCATGGGGAAATACACCTATGTCCATATCTTTATAGGTTTCCTATTAAGGTAGCAGATGGCCTTTGGGCCTCCACTCAAGGACTCTCTCATTGCAAGAATACCTTGTTCTATTACATTGACATTCTATGATGCTCACCTTCCCGACACGTTCCCTGATGTCTAAGCGGTTGCATAAGCAAATGTGGTCAAGAAAGCTGATGGTGCCCTGCTATCAAAAGATAGGGCGTCTGAGGTCTTAAAGGCCTGAAGGGTAAGCAAGCGGCCATGTAGCTCAGAAACAACAGAGCCCACATGGAATAAGCATACCAGCCTGTGCGATCACGAGGTATCAAAGGGATCAGGCATCATCAGCACAAAAAAATCTCATTGCGAATGAGCAGGGAATGCTGGGTACAGAGCCAAAGCCCATTTGCAGTACACTGGACATTCCCTTAAGTAAGGTCTTGGGGAAGAGACATGCCTACACAGGGTACTAGACAGCAACGGTGAAACACAACTTTCCTCTAGCTCCTCAATGCTTCCTCTCCCCTCACTATCAAGATCCCAATTATAACTTACAAATCTGACTAGACCAGAGAATGTACACTGGGACAGATAGGAACTAGAAACCCAGGGAATTCAAGGTGGATGAGCCCTTTAGGACCAGTGTTATGCATGGGGATGCTGGGAGGGTGGAGGGAGGGTAGGTTGGCACCGGGGAACCGATGACATGGATCTACATAAAACCTCAAAAGAAAAAGGGGGTGAAGGGGGACATCAGACAGTGCAAGATATGACAAAATAATAATTAGTAAATGATGAAGGATTGATGAGGAGGGGTAGTGAGAATGGGGGCGAGGGGAATGAGGAGCTGAGGCCAGGGGCTTGGGTGGAGAGAAGATATTTTGAGAATAATGAGGGCAATGAATGTACAAATGTGCCTTATATCAGTGATGTTTGCACGTATTGTGGTTATTGTTGTATGAGCCCCTATAAAAGGAGAGAAAAAAAAGACCCTGGCAGAGGGTTGATGCTAGGATGATCTCAGGCTGGATTAGACCAGCAAAAGCAGGTGCTGCAGTCGCCTCACCCTGTGTCTATTCCTGTGTGGGGCATGAAGCTTAGGGTCCACAGCCCCGGCAGCTGGACAGTGAGAGAGGCGGGGCTCTGAGGTCATTCCACAGGGGGAATGGCCCTCCGGTTCCTGCAGGGCCCACCCTCTTGTGTAGTCCTGCTGTCTGGGGCACCTCTTTCACGGAGCCCACACCAGGGCAGCTCTTCAACTCATGGGGGATTGGCAGGAAGCCTCTGCTCATGCACACACACCACCACCTAGCTGAAGGACCTCGGTGAACAAAGCCTGAGGCAGACAACAAGCCCACTAACTGATCCTGTGAGAGATATAATCAGGATCCAGAAACCGGCAACTGGGAGCAAGGGGCAGCATACCTGGGTCTCAGCCCCTCCCACTGCCCTCTGCAAGGAGTGACATTCCAAAGCACAGTGTTTTCCAAAGGCACTGTCAGGACTTTGGAATGGGCAGCTCATTTGTGGACATGGATACTATGTGATCCAGACATACTACCTCCTCTGATCCTGTCAGCCAAGACTAAAAACCCTTCCAAGCAGAAAGCCATGGATCTGAACAGTATCCACCAGCCACTCACGTCCACTCCTGCTGCCTCCAAAGAGCTTCCCTGGGTTGGTCAGATCTCTCTGGGGACAGATATCCCTCGGTCCTTGGTTCTGCGTGAGAAAGAATTCATGCCAAAGCCTGGTTTGTGATCCAAGGGAGGTTTAGGAGCGTTAGGGAGGTGTGGTGGGCAACCCTGGTCGATCCTAGTGGCTGAATTGAATATACTTGGCCTAGGTGGGTCGATGCAGGTGCAGCGCCCACCCAGGTGGACCTGCCCTTCCTGGCCGGAAACCTGGACCTCTGAGCACGCACAGTGTGCCACTCCTTCCTGGGCCGCTAACTGGGCCATCTGAGCATGTGTAATGGACACCCCAGTCCCTATGCTAGCTACCTAACATTTCCATCCTGAAGAGATGTGGACCCAAATCTTTGGGGTACTGGGCGACGACATCTCTAGCTACTTCCTGCTGGCAAAAAGGGCGAAGTCGGGCTTTGGGTCCACACCCTTCCTGCTCTGCTGGGAGGGGTTGTCCATTCAGCGCTAGGATGGATAAGGTTGAAGTGGTCCAGGAGATGGTGGTCCTGGAGTTGGCACAATTGGATTAGGGGCTTTGGTAACTTGAGAACTTCTGGAAAAACCAACAAACGCACAAAATGGTGAACAGTTTAACTGAGACAAGGCTAGGATTGTGAGGTGGGAGTCCCTTGAAAGTAGGTGAGTATCACAGGAAGTAAGTAAAAAGTCTTAGGATTATCAGGCGTGTGTGTTTGTTCATTCTAAGTACCGGCACAGGGGTAAAAGCATTCACAATTTCCCCTAGCGGGGTCCAGGGTTTGGGCACTACTGGTTGCAGTGGGATCACCGCTTCACTTATGATCCTAAGGCATTGGCCCCTCTGATAAGAACCATCCTTCTTTTTAACCCTATAATGCCTCACTTTTAAATTTTTGGGCAAAAAAAAATTTCGTTTTGATTCATTACTTTCATAGTTATCAATATATATACATTTATATTCATTTGATTAAATGTTAGGGAAAGGTCATGCTCGGTGTTATAGGGTTAAATTGTAATATTGGGATGCTACAGGCGGATTCAACAGGGATCAAAAATACAGTAACTGCCTGTGTCAATTTTAATTTTCTCGGGTTCCATTTGAGTAAAAGGCTTGTAAGTTACCCGGGGACCAAATGCCCCTGGTGCCTCTACTAGGGGTAGAATGTTCAGGGAGGGTTCAGGGGTGGGACAATAGTGACCTGAAGTCCAGGATCCCTTAGGGCAGGAGTCCTCAAATTGTTTACACAGGGGGCCAGTTCATTGTCTCTCCGACCGTTGGAGGGCCAGACTATGGTTTTCAAAAAACCTATGGACAAATTCCTATGCACACTGCACGAGTCGGCTGCTAAGCAGGACAGGCAGTGGCAGCAAAAACACCCCGAGGGTGGGATAAATGGCATCGCGCCACATGTGCCCCATGGACCAGAGTTTGAGGACGCCAGCCTTAGGGGTTCCTGGGTGCACTGGGGATGAAGGTCTCCTACTGCTCCTTGAGAGGAGAAATGCTCTAAGTTCTGGCATCTCCGCCCACTTTCCCGGCACTCTACCGAACTGTTCCCAGTGAATCACGGTTGGAAGGGAAAGCGTACCCTTCTCTGCCCACCATTCTCCTTTCTCAAAACGATACTGTGGCCAAATAGAGTTGCAAAGTGAATCTATCAGCTTTTGTTTGCCCAGCCTCTCTGTATCAACTCTATCCCAATTGGACACGATTCATGCAAGGGGGCAATTCCTGAGCATCAAGCTGCTAAGTCCCATCTAGAAAGCACAAAACAAGGAGGCGATTGACAGCTTGCTGCCTCCAGGTCAATAACCCCCACTTGAGAGCACACCCCTGGGTTGCCCTGAATCTCATGCCTCAGCCCGAGGGAAGGGGTCAAGGACTAGTCGCCGAGGGCGACCTTTAGGTCCAACCATTTTTCTGGACAACAGGCTAGGAGGACCACTGCTTGGGATGGCCCCAAGGCCCTCCAAGACGCCTGCTGGCGGGGCTGATGCTCAAATCTCTCAAGGGAAGGGACACGTGGCAGCTCAGGGAACCTTAAGGGAAATTGGAATTTCTGGCTGGAACATCATGGCAGAGGAGCTGTGTATTAAGTAAGAGCTGTCCCCAAAAGTGCCTGAAGCAGCATCGCTGAAAGCCTAAATAACAGTGACTCCGCCTAGGCTTCCGAACGCCATTGGCCTAAGCCTGGGCCACGGAAAAGCAGCTTGTAAGAAGGAACAAACCAAATCTGGAAGAACACTTAGCCCTATAACGCCTCAAGTTTTAAATTTTGGAAATATATTTTTTGGTTTTTATTATTTACTTTCATAGTTATCAATATATATGACATTCAAAATATATTTTAAAAGCATAAAATTTTCAGTGTTTTTGAAATGTGACCAAATTGTCACATTTATAATTTGGGTACCAGATACGTTTTCATTAAGAATTATGACAATTTTGTGCTTGGCGTTATAGGGCTAGAGCAGCTTGTTTGAAAAACCAGGAGAAAGGCAAAGGGAATGGAGGGGAAAAGGGAAACTTTGGGCTCCCGGGACCAGGCAGGGCTAACTCCCAGGCCTCTTCACCCAGCTCCCTAGGCAGCGCCCTTCCACGTGTGGACTGGTGGGTGCCATCTTGGCCATGATCACAGATCTTGTTACCTCTCGGCTACAATGGCGACTGTGTAGGATCTCTGGGAAAAGCTGAAACAGCTTTGACAAGAGTGAAGCCATTTGGGGCTGACAGAAGCCACCATGAAAAGAAAATAAAGTAGCTAGGAAGTGTAAATGAACTAGCTGATATTGGGGAGGTAGGCTGTGCAGACGTCGCCCAAGGGAATGTCATGAAGGAAATGGGTGTTCAGAAGGCTTGCGAGAACGACCAGAGCAGTTTTGGTTCAACTAAGAATGGCTAACCCTAATACCCCGCTTCTCACTCGCCTAGTCCTGAGGAAGTATCCATGTACCTACTATACAAAACAGTGACATTGGAAAAATCAGTGCCTTGAAAAGCCCAGGAGAGGTGGACGAGCCACCACTAGAGAGAACGGGCCTAGTCCTCGCCTAGAAAAATCGAAGCTACAGACAATAATGCTCGAAGCTGAATAAAGGTGTCCAGGCTCTGTTTCACTTGACCCCAAAGAGCCCATGCTCACTCTCCATGTAGGGAGCCAGCCAGTAAATTTCTAGGTGGACAAAGGGGTCACCTTCTTGGTTTCAGAAAAGACTACAGGTGCCTTGTCAAAAGGAAAGGCTTTCATTACAGGGGCCCCAGGGCAGACCCAAGCACACCCATGGACAACGGCCAGAATAACAGATTTAGCACAAGAGACAGTTACACGCTCACCCTGGTAATGCCTCAATGCCCCTTTCCCCTAATTGATCGTGACTTATTATGAAAAATGGCAGCCATAATTACTTTCTCATCTGCTACAACCACCTTAACCCTTGAACTTGAAAAGCCAAAAGTTTTGCTCACCACTCCAATGTCAGAGTGATATGTGTTTTATCAAGGAGCAGAAGAGACCTCCTCAAAGGAACTTCTTGATAAATCACTAAAAGATATTCCTTTTGTTTGGGCAGAGAACAACCTGCCAGACCTTTCTGAACTTCAGGTGCCTGGGGTCGTACAACTTCTGAGCTCAGCTACATTGGTGTGTCAAGCTAACCCTACTCCCTGGATAGCAAAAGTGGGTATTTCTGTTCCCATTTGCAGACTAAAGAGGACAGGCATTTGGGTCCTCTGCAAGTCCACATGGAATGCTCCCCTGCTGCCCATGCAGAAGCCGGGAACTGAGGACTTCCAACCGGTGCAGGATCTCAGAGAGGCAAATGAGAGGATAGAAACTGGCCACCCCACGTGCCAAACCCTGAGATCCTCCTGAGTACTATCCCATCAAACTGAATTTGTTATACTGTTTTGGACTTAAAGATGGTTTGTTCTCCATACCTGTGTCCCCTGCACATCAACCCAGTGAAGACTTACAGGGACACAAGGAGGAACACCCCCAAACCACCTTGCTCCAGTATGCAGATGACCTCCTCCTGGCCTCCAAAACCCTGGAGGAATGCCAACGGGCTACCAAGGACCTGATAATAGTCCTTGGCCCATTGGGGTACAGGGTATCTGCAAGAAAGGCCCAACTGTGTGTCCATAAAGCTGTATACCTAGGCTACCAACTGGAGGAGGGAAAACGGACCTTGTCCCCCAGTCGCACTGAGGCGATCCTCAAAATCCCAGTCCCTGAGACGAAGAAGCAGTTGCAAGAGTTTCTAGGAACTGTGGGGTACTGTCCATTGTGGAATTTGGGATTTGCAAAAACAACGAAACCCCTATATGCAAGTACTGGGGAAAGGAAAAAGAACTTAAATGGACTGAAGTAGAACAACAAGCGTTTGAATCCTTTAAAAAGTCGCTCATATGGACAACCTCCCTTGCCCTACTAGACATAGCAAAGCCCTTCCAATTGTCTATGTGAGGCCAGAGGCACAGCTAAAGAAGTGCTAACTGAGAACTTGCGGCCATGGAAGAGACCTGTGACCTATCTTTCAAAGAAACTGGACTCTCTAGCTGCAGGATGGCTGAGCTGCATGCGAGCTGTGGCTTCCACGGCCATCCTAGTCATAGAAGCTAGGAAGCTTACACTGGGACAGGATATTGCTGTGGTAGGGGGACCTATGGTTGAACCACTCCTAACCAGTTCTCCGGACCGGTGGATCTCGAATGCCAGGACTATACCACAAATCCCCAAGGTAGTGGCTGTGACCATGCCATCCCCAGTGTTACAGCCACAACCTACATACTCAGAAAATGATCTAAAGATAAGCCAAGAGCTGGCCTGCCAAAAAGGCTGGGAGCATCCAGGGTGGCTGCTCCATCCTGATGGAAGAAGATTCATGCCAGAAGCTCTGGGAGAGATCTGACTCAAGGACTACATGAAGGTATGCATTTGGGATCCTCTCTAAACTGTCTCAGTTGCTTCTCAGGCACTTTTACATACCCAGGCTTGGACACTGGGTGGCAGATGTCACCCACCGTTGATTGCACCGTGCTCGGGTAAACAACCGCAGAAAGAAAAGGAGCAACCCCAACCACGAGCTTGAGGTAGTAGTCCTGGAGAATTCTGGGAGGTGGACTTTATGGATATCAAATTTAGAAAGTATGACTACTGATATTTGCTGGTGTTCGTAGACACCTGTTCTGGATGGGTGGAAGCCTTCCCAACCAAGAAGGAAACTGCTGCCACTGTGTGTAAATTATTAGTAACTAAAATTGTCCCTAGATTTGGCCTTCCCACCACCTTGGGGTCCAACAATGGGCCAACATTTATTGCTCAAATTACTAAAGTCTTAGCAATGCTTCTAAATAGTAACTGGAAGCTCTTCAGGGCAAGTAGAAAAAAATAAACAGAACCCTAAAGGAATTGTTCGTTAAGTTGCATTTAGGACCTGGCGAGAACTGGGTTGATCCTTACTTTACCTTTTGCCCTACTTCAAGTCCGATGCGCTCCCTATGTGAATAGCATGACCCCATTTGAATTTATCTTTGGCAGACCTTCCCCAAATCCTCCCAAGATTGAAAGAAGTAGAAATAATGGAAGTCACTAATCGTTCCCTCATCGAGTGCCTGCAGGCTGTGCAACAGGTGAGAGACAAATCATCTGCTCTGACACCTTCATTTTGGGCCTAACCAAGGGAAAGGGAACAGGCAGCCAACAACGTGCAACCAGGAAACTGGACATGGGTAAAGAAGCACCAACCTGACACCTTAGAACCTAGGTGGACTGGCCCATACCAAGTGATACTTACAACACCAACTGCTGTTAAAATAGTGGGGAGGGGGCCGTGGATTCATCAGTCATAATTAAAAAAAAAAAAAAGCCCTCCCTGAGCATATCCTGAAAAGATGGACACCGAGAAAGACGGAAAATCCCTCAAAATTAAGGCTTTACAGAACTTAATTGTTTTTCTCCGAGTATTTCTGACAGCACCCACTGTTTCCCCCAAGCACAAACACATCTGTGGACTGCTATTCTAACCTCCAGCAGACTCAGGTTTACACAGGCACCTCAGGGCCCCTCATGGGGCACAGCCTACCTAGAAGCTGCTGGAGAGAAAGTCTCTCAGTGGGCTACGGGATCCTGCCTTTGGGATGATGTTCCCACTCAGAGAAGACAGTCCACACAGAAGACCACATGGCCAGCCCAAGATGAGACACGACGTCCCTCAAAGACCCATAGCCCTAGAAGGGACAACACTGGAGACACAGTGCGGGAACGGATCCCGCCACACCGAGGCATAGCACTAAGGGGGTGCAGCAGAAGAGTAAGGAGGTGGAGCAACAAGGTCACCAGGGAATGCTAAAGGAGGACTTTGGGGGCAGGACTTGGTGCCTGCACAGACTGGACTGGAAAACACTGCTAAGGGCCAACAAACAGTCCGTGAACTAACTACGAGCTTTCCTTTCTTGAGGAGTTGTGTTTTCTTTGATGGTCATTGGATTTTGGCTATTTCCTTTCTTTTGGTGCTTGCTTTCGCTCTGTCTTGTGTTTGTGCATGTTATTACCTCTACTGTATGTCTAAAATGAGATGCAGGATGCACAATCTGCCGGAGAGAAAAAGGGGACCAACGCTTCGCGGGAGGGCCACGGGAAAGAGGGAGTTGGGGGGAAAGGGAGTGATGTCAAGAAACCCAGAGACAAGGGAACAACAAGTGGATGCAAATCCGTGGTGAGGGCGATGTAGGAATCCTGGTAGGGCGTGATCAAGGGTGAAGGAACCAAGAGGATTTACTGAAACCCAAATGAAGACTGAGCATGGCAGTGGGCACAAGAGGGAAATGAAAGGGAATAGCAGAGCGACCTAGGAAGCACGGGCCAGTTATAGAGGTCTAAAGAAAGGCACGCACAGATGTAAATATATTTATCTGTGAGCATGGGGAAATACACCTATGTCCATATCTTTATAGGTTTCCTATTAAGGTAGCAGATGGCCTTTGGGCCTCCACTCAAGGACTCTCTCATTGCAAGAATACCTTGTTCTATTACATTGACATTCTATGATGCTCACCTTCCCGACACGTTCCCTGATGTCTAAGCGGTTGCATAAGCAAATGTGGTCAAGAAAGCTGATGGTGCCCTGCTATCAAAAGATAGGGCGTCTGAGGTCTTAAAGGCCTGAAGGGTAAGCAAGCGGCCATGTAGCTCAGAAACAACAGAGCCCACATGGAATAAGCATACCAGCCTGTGCGATCACGAGGTATCAAAGGGATCAGGCATCATCAGCACAAAAAAATCTCATTGCGAATGAGCAGGGAATGCTGGGTACAGAGCCAAAGCCCATTTGCAGTACACTGGACATTCCCTTAAGTAAGGTCTTGGGGAAGAGACATGCCTACACAGGGTACTAGACAGCAACGGTGAAACACAACTTTCCTCTAGCTCCTCAATGCTTCCTCTCCCCTCACTATCAAGATCCCAATTATAACTTACAAATCTGACTAGACCAGAGAATGTACACTGGGACAGATAGGAACTAGAAACCCAGGGAATTCAAGGTGGATGAGCCCTTTAGGACCAGTGTTATGCATGGGGATGCTGGGAGGGTGGAGGGAGGGTAGGTTGGCACCGGGGAACCGATGACATGGATCTACATAAAACCTCAAAAGAAAAAGGGGGTGAAGGGGGACATCAGACAGTGCAAGATATGACAAAATAATAATTAGTAAATGATGAAGGATTGATGAGGAGGGGTAGTGAGAATGGGGGCGAGGGGAATGAGGAGCTGAGGCCAGGGGCTTGGGTGGAGAGAAGATATTTTGAGAATAATGAGGGCAATGAATGTACAAATGTGCCTTATATCAGTGATGTTTGCACGTATTGTGGTTATTGTTGTATGAGCCCCTATAAAAGGAGAGAAAAAAAAGACCCTGGCAGAGGGTTGATGCTAGGATGATCTCAGGCTGGATTAGACCAGCAAAAGCAGGTGCTGCAGTCGCCTCACCCTGTGTCTATTCCTGTGTGGGGCATGAAGCTTAGGGTCCACAGCCCCGGCAGCTGGACAGTGAGAGAGGCGGGGCTCTGAGGTCATTCCACAGGGGGAATGGCCCTCCGGTTCCTGCAGGGCCCACCCTCTTGTGTAGTCCTGCTGTCTGGGGCACCTCTTTCACGGAGCCCACACCAGGGCAGCTCTTCAACTCATGGGGGATTGGCAGGAAGCCTCTGCTCATGCACACACACCACCACCTAGCTGAAGGACCTCGGTGAACAAAGCCTGAGGCAGACAACAAGCCCACTAACTGATCCTGTGAGAGATATAATCAGGATCCAGAAACCGGCAACTGGGAGCAAGGGGCAGCATACCTGGGTCTCAGCCCCTCCCACTGCCCTCTGCAAGGAGTGACATTCCAAAGCACAGTGTTTTCCAAAGGCACTGTCAGGACTTTGGAATGGGCAGCTCATTTGTGGACATGGATACTATGTGATCCAGACATACTACCTCCTCTGATCCTGTCAGCCAAGACTAAAAACCCTTCCAAGCAGAAAGCCATGGATCTGAACAGTATCCACCAGCCACTCACGTCCACTCCTGCTGCCTCCAAAGAGCTTCCCTGGGTTGGTCAGATCTCTCTGGGGACAGATATCCCTCGGTCCTTGGTTCTGCGTGAGAAAGAATTCATGCCAAAGCCTGGTTTGTGATCCAAGGGAGGTTTAGGAGCGTTAGGGAGGTGTGGTGGGCAACCCTGGTCGATCCTAGTGGCTGAATTGAATATACTTGGCCTAGGTGGGTCGATGCAGGTGCAGCGCCCACCCAGGTGGACCTGCCCTTCCTGGCCGGAAACCTGGACCTCTGAGCACGCACAGTGTGCCACTCCTTCCTGGGCCGCTAACTGGGCCATCTGAGCATGTGTAATGGACACCCCAGTCCCTATGCTAGCTACCTAACATTTCCATCCTGAAGAGATGTGGACCCAAATCTTTGGGGTACTGGGCGACGACATCTCTAGCTACTTCCTGCTGGCAAAAAGGGCGAAGTCGGGCTTTGGGTCCACACCCTTCCTGCTCTGCTGGGAGGGGTTGTCCATTCAGCGCTAGGATGGATAAGGTTGAAGTGGTCCAGGAGATGGTGGTCCTGGAGTTGGCACAATTGGATTAGGGGCTTTGGTAACTTGAGAACTTCTGGAAAAACCAACAAACGCACAAAATGGTGAACAGTTTAACTGAGACAAGGCTAGGATTGTGAGGTGGGAGTCCCTTGAAAGTAGGTGAGTATCACAGGAAGTAAGTAAAAAGTCTTAGGATTATCAGGCGTGTGTGTTTGTTCATTCTAAGTACCGGCACAGGGGTAAAAGCATTCACAATTTCCCCTAGCGGGGTCCAGGGTTTGGGCACTACTGGTTGCAGTGGGATCACCGCTTCACTTATGATCCTAAGGCATTGGCCCCTCTGATAAGAACCATCCTTCTTTTTAACCCTATAATGCCTCACTTTTAAATTTTTGGGCAAAAAAAAATTTCGTTTTGATTCATTACTTTCATAGTTATCAATATATATACATTTATATTCATTTGATTAAATGTTAGGGAAAGGTCATGCTCGGTGTTATAGGGTTAAATTGTAATATTGGGATGCTACAGGCGGATTCAACAGGGATCAAAAATACAGTAACTGCCTGTGTCAATTTTAATTTTCTCGGGTTCCATTTGAGTAAAAGGCTTGTAAGTTACCCGGGGACCAAATGCCCCTGGTGCCTCTACTAGGGGTAGAATGTTCAGGGAGGGTTCAGGGGTGGGACAATAGTGACCTGAAGTCCAGGATCCCTTAGGGCAGGAGTCCTCAAATTGTTTACACAGGGGGCCAGTTCATTGTCTCTCCGACCGTTGGAGGGCCAGACTATGGTTTTCAAAAAACCTATGGACAAATTCCTACGCACACTGCACGAGTCGGCTGCTAAGCAGGACAGGCAGTGGCAGCAAAAACACCCCGAGGGTGGGATAAATGGCATCGCGCCACATGTGCCCCATGGACCAGAGTTTGAGGACGCCAGCCTTAGGGGTTCCTGGGTGCACTGGGGATGAAGGTCTCCTACTGCTCCTTGAGAGGAGAAATGCTCTAAGTTCTGGCATCTCCGCCCACTTTCCCGGCACTCTACCGAACTGTTCCCAGTGAATCACGGTTGGAAGGGAAAGCGTACCCTTCTCTGCCCACCATTCTCCTTTCTCAAAACGATACTGTGGCCAAATAGAGTTGCAAAGTGAATCTATCAGCTTTTGTTTGCCCAGCCTCTCTGTATCAACTCTATCCCAATTGGACACGATTCATGCAAGGGGGCAATTCCTGAGCATCAAGCTGCTAAGTCCCATCTAGAAAGCACAAAACAAGGAGGCGATTGACAGCTTGCTGCCTCCAGGTCAATAACCCCCACTTGAGAGCACACCCCTGGGTTGCCCTGAATCTCATGCCTCAGCCCGAGGGAAGGGGTCAAGGACTAGTCGCCGAGGGCGACCTTTAGGTCCAACCATTTTTCTGGACAACAGGCTAGGAGGACCACTGCTTGGGATGGCCCCAAGGCCCTCCAAGACGCCTGCTGGCGGGGCTGATGCTCAAATCTCTCAAGGGAAGGGACACGTGGCAGCTCAGGGAACCTTAAGGGAAATTGGAATTTCTGGCTGGAACATCATGGCAGAGGAGCTGTGTATTAAGTAAGAGCTGTCCCCAAAAGTGCCTGAAGCAGCATCGCTGAAAGCCTAAATAACAGTGACTCCGCCTAGGCTTCCGAACGCCATTGGCCTAAGCCTGGGCCACGGAAAAGCAGCTTGTAAGAAGGAACAAACCAAATCTGGAAGAACACTTAGCCCTATAACGCCTCAAGTTTTAAATTTTGGAAATATATTTTTTGGTTTTTATTATTTACTTTCATAGTTATCAATATATATGACATTCAAAATATATTTTAAAAGCATAAAATTTTCAGTGTTTTTGAAATGTGACCAAATTGTCACATTTATAATTTGGGTACCAGATACGTTTTCATTAAGAATTATGACAATTTTGTGCTTGGCGTTATAGGGCTAGAGCAGCTTGTTTGAAAAACCAGGAGAAAGGCAAAGGGAATGGAGGGGAAAAGGGAAACTTTGGGCTCCCGGGACCAGGCAGGGCTAACTCCCAGGCCTCTTCACCCAGCTCCCTAGGCAGCGCCCTTCCACGTGTGGACTGGTGGGTGCCATCTTGGCCATGATCACAGATCTTGTTACCTCTCGGCTACAATGGCGACTGTGTAGGATCTCTGGGAAAAGCTGAAACAGCTTTGACAAGAGTGAAGCCATTTGGGGCTGACAGAAGCCACCATGAAAAGAAAATAAAGTAGCTAGGAAGTGTAAATGAACTAGCTGATATTGGGGAGGTAGGCTGTGCAGACGTCGCCCAAGGGAATGTCATGAAGGAAATGGGTGTTCAGAAGGCTTGCGAGAACGACCAGAGCAGTTTTGGTTCAACTAAGAATGGCTAACCCTAATACCCCGCTTCTCACTCGCCTAGTCCTGAGGAAGTATCCATGTACCTACTATACAAAACAGTGACATTGGAAAAATCAGTGCCTTGAAAAGCCCAGGAGAGGTGGACGAGCCACCACTAGAGAGAACGGGCCTAGTCCTCGCCTAGAAAAATCGAAGCTACAGACAATAATGCTCGAAGCTGAATAAAGGTGTCCAGGCTCTGTTTCACTTGACCCCAAAGAGCCCATGCTCACTCTCCATGTAGGGAGCCAGCCAGTAAATTTCTAGGTGGACAAAGGGGTCACCTTCTTGGTTTCAGAAAAGACTACAGGTGCCTTGTCAAAAGGAAAGGCTTTCATTACAGGGGCCCCAGGGCAGACCCAAGCACACCCATGGACAACGGCCAGAATAACAGATTTAGCACAAGAGACAGTTACACGCTCACCCTGGTAATGCCTCAATGCCCCTTTCCCCTAATTGATCGTGACTTATTATGAAAAATGGCAGCCATAATTACTTTCTCATCTGCTACAACCACCTTAACCCTTGAACTTGAAAAGCCAAAAGTTTTGCTCACCACTCCAATGTCAGAGTGATATGTGTTTTATCAAGGAGCAGAAGAGACCTCCTCAAAGGAACTTCTTGATAAATCACTAAAAGATATTCCTTTTGTTTGGGCAGAGAACAACCTGCCAGACCTTTCTGAACTTCAGGTGCCTGGGGTCGTACAACTTCTGAGCTCAGCTACATTGGTGTGTCAAGCTAACCCTACTCCCTGGATAGCAAAAGTGGGTATTTCTGTTCCCATTTGCAGACTAAAGAGGACAGGCATTTGGGTCCTCTGCAAGTCCACATGGAATGCTCCCCTGCTGCCCATGCAGAAGCCGGGAACTGAGGACTTCCAACCGGTGCAGGATCTCAGAGAGGCAAATGAGAGGATAGAAACTGGCCACCCCACGTGCCAAACCCTGAGATCCTCCTGAGTACTATCCCATCAAACTGAATTTGTTATACTGTTTTGGACTTAAAGATGGTTTGTTCTCCATACCTGTGTCCCCTGCACATCAACCCAGTGAAGACTTACAGGGACACAAGGAGGAACACCCCCAAACCACCTTGCTCCAGTATGCAGATGACCTCCTCCTGGCCTCCAAAACCCTGGAGGAATGCCAACGGGCTACCAAGGACCTGATAATAGTCCTTGGCCCATTGGGGTACAGGGTATCTGCAAGAAAGGCCCAACTGTGTGTCCATAAAGCTGTATACCTAGGCTACCAACTGGAGGAGGGAAAACGGACCTTGTCCCCCAGTCGCACTGAGGCGATCCTCAAAATCCCAGTCCCTGAGACGAAGAAGCAGTTGCAAGAGTTTCTAGGAACTGTGGGGTACTGTCCATTGTGGAATTTGGGATTTGCAAAAACAACGAAACCCCTATATGCAAGTACTGGGGAAAGGAAAAAGAACTTAAATGGACTGAAGTAGAACAACAAGCGTTTGAATCCTTTAAAAAGTCGCTCATATGGACAACCTCCCTTGCCCTACTAGACATAGCAAAGCCCTTCCAATTGTCTATGTGAGGCCAGAGGCACAGCTAAAGAAGTGCTAACTGAGAACTTGCGGCCATGGAAGAGACCTGTGACCTATCTTTCAAAGAAACTGGACTCTCTAGCTGCAGGATGGCTGAGCTGCATGCGAGCTGTGGCTTCCACGGCCATCCTAGTCATAGAAGCTAGGAAGCTTACACTGGGACAGGATATTGCTGTGGTAGGGGGACCTATGGTTGAACCACTCCTAACCAGTTCTCCGGACCGGTGGATCTCGAATGCCAGGACTATACCACAAATCCCCAAGGTAGTGGCTGTGACCATGCCATCCCCAGTGTTACAGCCACAACCTACATACTCAGAAAATGATCTAAAGATAAGCCAAGAGCTGGCCTGCCAAAAAGGCTGGGAGCATCCAGGGTGGCTGCTCCATCCTGATGGAAGAAGATTCATGCCAGAAGCTCTGGGAGAGATCTGACTCAAGGACTACATGAAGGTATGCATTTGGGATCCTCTCTAAACTGTCTCAGTTGCTTCTCAGGCACTTTTACATACCCAGGCTTGGACACTGGGTGGCAGATGTCACCCACCGTTGATTGCACCGTGCTCGGGTAAACAACCGCAGAAAGAAAAGGAGCAACCCCAACCACGAGCTTGAGGTAGTAGTCCTGGAGAATTCTGGGAGGTGGACTTTATGGATATCAAATTTAGAAAGTATGACTACTGATATTTGCTGGTGTTCGTAGACACCTGTTCTGGATGGGTGGAAGCCTTCCCAACCAAGAAGGAAACTGCTGCCACTGTGTGTAAATTATTAGTAACTAAAATTGTCCCTAGATTTGGCCTTCCCACCACCTTGGGGTCCAACAATGGGCCAACATTTATTGCTCAAATTACTAAAGTCTTAGCAATGCTTCTAAATAGTAACTGGAAGCTCTTCAGGGCAAGTAGAAAAAAATAAACAGAACCCTAAAGGAATTGTTCGTTAAGTTGCATTTAGGACCTGGCGAGAACTGGGTTGATCCTTACTTTACCTTTTGCCCTACTTCAAGTCTGATGCACTCCCTATGTGAAAAGCATGTCCCCATTTGAATTTATGTTTGGCCGACCTTCCCCAAATCCTCCCAAGATTGAAGGAAGTAGAAATAATGGAAGTCACTAATCATTCCCTCATCGAGTGCCTGCAGGCTGTGCAACAGGTGAGAGACAAATCATCTGCTCTGACACCTTCATTTTGGGCCTAACCAAGGGAAAGGGAACAGGCAGCCAACAACGTGCAACCAGGAAACTGGACATGGGTAAAGAAGCACCAACCTGACACCTTAGAACCTAGGTGGACTGGCCCATACCAAGTGATACTTACAACACCAACTGCAGTTAAAATAGTGGGGAGGGGGCCGTGGATTCCTCAGTCATAAGTAAAAAAAAAAGCCCTCCCTGAGCATATCCTGGAAAGATGGACACCCAGAAAGACGGAAAATCCCTCAAAATTAAGGCTTTACAGAACTTAATTGTTTTTCTCTGAGTATTGCTGACAACACCCAGTGTTTCCCCCAAGCACAAACACATCTGTGGACTGCTATTCTAACCTCCAGCAGTGAATATGTAACCTCTTATACTGGGTATGACCCCCTGTTTTCATTTTGATTTGTTTGATTTGCTAGGAAAGAATTGGCATTCTGGATCCTTTAAAGGTAAAGGGCACAATGGGACCTATACTCGAATCCCGTCCTATTGGTGCGGAATACCCTCTATAGAAAGAAGGCTCCAAACAAACCATGTCTATATATGCCTGCCTCATGGACTCCCTAACTGCCAAGGGGAGGGACATTACCATTGCGCAGCTTGGGGTTGTGAAACCATCATTTTCAGGGTGGAAACTTGTTAAAGATGACCCTATTATTTTTACAAGAATGAGACTCAAGTCGGAAGAGTTTGATCCCACTACGTGTATGGTTTCCAAATATAACCCAATAAGAATTGGATTCAAGCGTTATTGGGTTCACCGGGAAAACATGGGGAATTCAACATTATGTAAATGATAGAGATCCCGGGAAACCTTTTCTATCCAGCAAAGTAAAATATGGCAACCTGCCATCCGTACAAAGGCCCAAACCTCGGGATAAATCCTGAAGAGCCACAGCTGGTGTCATTAAGATTCCTTTGCCGCACCCTCCAGACTCTCCAGTAACTTTCCCGTTCACTGCCAGCCCAACTCACAGGGCCCTTCTCATTCAGGAGCCACCTCAAGGTTCTGTGTTTGATTCTCGGGATGCTGTATTCCAATTTATGAACTCAAATCCTCACCTCACAGCTGATTGTTGGCTTTGTCTGAACGCTGCTTCCCCTTACTATGTAGGCACAGGTACAAATAGCACTATTGGTACAGAGTGTAATCCAATTAGAAATGTTAGTAAAAAGGATTACACGAAGCAGCAGTCTATAGGTGATGTTAGTATGGACTCAAGTCTAAGCTCACTTTAAAAGATTTGCAAGGGCAAGACTGTGTTTTTATTCATCTAAGTATCCCTTTAATATATCAAGATATCGAGATTTTTGCCTTCAAGCTGTTCCCATTGAACCAAATGTTGATCCTAATTTGTTATCTGCTCCAATGAGTACTTGCTTTACTTGTTCCACAGGATGAACACCCTGTCTCTTTTACCCGGGTATTTGTGTGCTAGTGCATGTTACTCCTCAAGTGTACCTGTGTTCTGGTGAAGGAGGTGTAGGGATAACTTTGGAATTTCCGGATGAGTTCAAAGAGCCCCAGTATTGGTCCCACTGGTAACAGGGCTTGGGATTATGGGATTAGCTGCAGCCGGGTCAGTTGCTTTAATACAAGGAAACTTAAACTATCAGACTCTTAGTCAGCAAATTGCTTTAGATCTACAGGGATTAAAAAAAACCTGTCTCCCATTTAGAAAGATCCCTAGACTCCCTTGTGGCAGTTGTGTTGCAAACCCGCCGAGGGCTTGACTTGCTCTTTTGGAAACAAGGAATGCTGTGCACAGCATTGGGAGAAACTAATTCTATGCAAAGCATTCGGGAATCAATAAAGATAGATGAGCCCTGGTTAGGAAAGGATTAGAACAAAGAGTCAAGAAAAGAAATGGAGGAACCAATTGGTTTGAAAAGCTACTTAATTGGTCAGCCTGGCTAACTACCCTATGAACGGCCCTAGCCGGCCCCTAATCCTCCTCCTGCTAAGCCTCACATTTGGCCCAGTAATAACCAATAAGCTAGTGGCATTCCTTACACAGAAAGTACAAGCCACAAAACTCTTAGTGCTGAGCCCACCATACACTGGGCTGGCTACCGAAGATTCAATGATTTGAACTTGGCTAAGAACAGGAGAGTATATAGCAGCTCTGGGCAAAGCTTAAGTAGCCTTGACAAGAGAAGTCATTTTGAGCTTTCAGAAGCCATTATGAATGGCAAATAAACTAGCTATGAACTGCCAATGAACTAGCTGATACTGGGGAGTTAGGCTGTGCAGACATAGCCCAAGGGAACGTACAGAAGGAAATGGATGTTCAGAAGGCTTTCGAGAACGACCAGAGCAGTTTTGGTTCAACTAAGAATGGCTAACCACAATACCCCGCTTCTGAGCTCTGCCTGTTTGCACACCTGCACATTGCAAAAGTATAAAAACCTTTGGAAAATTAGACTGGGGGGCCGCTCAGTCTCCCCTCAAGAGAGCTGATGGTCTGGTCCCTGAGCAGGAAATGAAACTTGTTCTGCTGAACTTTCCGGCAGTCTGGGCGGTTTGCTGTCTGGGAATGGAGTGTAGCTACAACAGACACAGGTGGTGCCATTCTGCCTGTGAGTGGAGTCACGTGGCTGGGAAAATGGAGGCCCCAGGTTGCGGCCTAGCCGAAAGCCAGCCTGGAGCCGGCCACCCAGCCAGAGTCCTGCCCAAACCAACAGGGTGGACGCAGGCGCCCCCAGGCCTGCTGCTTGCCGGAGCCGCGGCACAACACTGTTTCCCAGTCTTGGCACAACAGACTCCATTTTGAGTCCCGCACCTCCATCTTAGCTCTCAAGGCTGACCCCTAACCGACCTCCCCTCCCCAGCTCAACCCCAAATTCCTGGAACCAGCTCGTCACAAAGCCAGAATGTTTTCTGAAGATATGGTCACTCCACGCGTCCCTGACATATAGGTAAGATTAACGACCTTCTCCCTTCTGAAGCACCTGTGTGCGCAGATCCTCCCCAGCTTTGATCCTCCCGAGCTGTGGCTGCCAGCAGTGGGCATAAAAACGCTGCCAGGATTTTTCCCCCCTGCGCGGCTTCAATAGCCCAATACCCTGAGTTGCTGAACCTGCCCGCAAGCTTCTCAATAAAGCCTGCTTCTAAAACTTCGTTAATTGCATCTTTGATTCTGTTTTCACGTCCAAATAAACCTTATACACTGAGCCTCGAGAAGGCTTTTGGAGTCAAAATCCTCCCAGCCTCCAGGCAGCAGTGTCCCAGCCCCCTCACAAATGCAGCCCGGGAAGGCAGGCGAGTTCCTGGGAAAGCAGGCACATCAAGTCCCGCACACCAGCAAGAAACGGCGCAAAGACGGACACCAGCAAGAAACGGCGCAAAGACGAACACCGTGAATTCAACCCAACAATTCTCCCGAGGGTGGTGAGGTAAAAGGAGCCCAGAGGGGCCCCCAATCCGTGAGACCAACATGGGAGGGCCCACTCCTGGGGCCGGCTTACCTCATAGCTCCAAATCACACAGCACCGCTTCTTTTCGACCTCTCCGGGGACAGGTGTGCCTCGGTCCATGGCTCCACGCGAGAAACAGCTCACGGCGAGGCCTGGTTTGGGATCCCCGTGAGTTTTATGAGCGGTTAGGGAGGCGTGGTCGATGACGTAGGTCGACCCCATTGGCTGAATTGTTGAATTGAATTCACCTGGCCTAGGTGAGCCAATGCAGGTACAGCCCCACCCAGGCATAGCTCCCCCTCCTGGCTGGAAACCTGAACTGCTGAGCATGCAGTGAGCCACTGCTTCATGAGCCGGTAGCTTGGACCTCTGAGCATGTGTAATAGGCCTGCCAGTCCCTATGCTAGCTCCCTAACAGGTTTTCCAGCCAAAGGTCTGCCTTCTGGAGCTGTTCTACAGAAAGCACTTAGTTCCTGACCCCTATGCATTCGGGGTAATGGATGCCCTCGCTTCCGTGCTTGCTTCTATTTCATTCTGGAATGGTCCTTGTTTCACAGGTCGGCGAGGTCAGGAATTCTGGGCTGGTTGGCTACCAAGCACAAAATAAATAGCCAACAGATTGAAATCTCAACCCCTATATTGGTTTATTATCGACCACACAAACTTGTCTTCTGGAACTTCCCTCCTAAATTTCTGAACCCTTGAACTCCTTGACACATGTACTTGGAAAGCAAGGATTCCAAACTCTGATCACCATATCTGACTGCTCCCCCAGTCCCTCTGCACTGTCAACCAGCAAAGTCGGGCCTCTCCATTTCTCAGAAGCTGCAGATTGTTACGTGACATCACCCTGTGTTTAAATGTTAGTGATTATGCCATTTAAAAAACAAATGTGTGAGCCAACTGGGGGCAAACAAGACTCGTTTCAAACACCAGCTCTGTCTCCTCTAAGGGCCCGTGTACAACTGCGACAACACAACAGTGGGTCCTGCTGGGTCTCCATTAGCATCTGGGAGGAAGGTTATTTACTACAGGGAATCCTACCTTTGTCCCTTGGTGTTAATGGCAGACTCACTGGGTGACGGATTGTGTCTGACACGCACCACGTTTGCCGCAGCAAACACCAACACTTTGTCAAACTCCGTTTGGTATTGCTCCATCCCTCCATTATTCTCCCTAATCACAAAAATAATTAACACATTCATATAAAAGCACAGGATGAGGATAGCTTTAATTTATGCATCTAGTTCAGGGTCATCCCTCTTATCAAGATATGACAATCTAATGAGGCTTAATTAAAAGTAGCAGTGAAGCAATTTAGGAAACTGAGGGATTGTCACGAGTCCTGGTTGTGACAGCATGTTCTGTGCACCATGGAAGATAACAGATTTGTCTTCTGTGGTATCTCATATCCATCATCCCCAAACTACCTGCTCTTAGGGGTAGAGAGAGCGAGCTTGTCTTTGAAAAAAGTGCCTGGGTTTGGTAGCTGCTCACAGGATGGCAGGTGTAATGTATTATGAGAACTTAACAAGGCTCTGAGAAGATGGCTATTGGAAGGTCTGGCTGGAGGGCAAGGTCATGGCCCTGAAGGATTCAGGATCCAGAAGTCAAGTCAGAACTGGATGCCAGAGACTTTCTCAATCCAGCCCTCTTTGCCCCTCCCCTAAGGCCAATACATTTCTAAGGGTTATGGATTCTACTTCAGAATCTTTCTCAAACCCAGGGCCCTCTTCACCATTGTTGTCTAGACCTGGTCACCTCTTGCCTTATAAATACAAATATGGGTTTATTGTAAGTCTGGGTCTGTTAGGTTTCTCGGGTGGGAAATGTCTCGGTCCTTGGCTACACACTGGAAAGAAATTCACACCAAAGCCTGGGTTGTAATCTGAGTGGGTTTATAGACATGAGAGAAGAAGGTTCTGGCGTTACACTAAACTGAACACGGGCACCCTCATGAAACTGCACACTCAGCCCTGCTGAGTGGAAGGCAGAGAAGCAGCTGAAGGGAAGGGGCGGTGGTCTCCAGATTCCAGCCTTGTAAGGGCTTTCTGCTGGGAGGCATCAATTAAGCTCTCCTGGCTTGGGCTTAGCCCGCATTGGCTTCCAACCTCCTGTAGGGGGCCCCCTAAGCATGGAGAGGAACAACCCCTTGTCTTGCTACCTAACCGGTCTACATTCCTGCATGGCTACATTGAGATGGAACTAGCCCCTTTAGACAGCCTGAGGGGTTCACCAGGAGACACGGGCCCCAGTGTTCCCTGTGACCACCTTAAACCTTAAACTACTGTTGGAGTTTATATTACCTGTGTGGGTCTGTGGGCATGGGACGTTTCCATGCCAGAGACCTGAAGTTACACAAATAGGCATCCAGAACAGAACTCATACAGGCTCTAATAAGATGCTCATATGCTTCTCGCTAGGATGAGAATTTAACGAAGTGTGTGAGCAGTTCAGATCTTGTAAGGGAGAACAGGTCAGTAGGGTATCCAGAGAAGAGAGCAAAGGTCAGGGGAAAGGGAGGGGGCCCACAGACATCTGTGCTCTGTGTTTGGCCACAAGACAAGAAACCGGGTCTCCTTGCAAAAGAAAGCAGAACAGCAAGTCCCTCAGAACTACGACATTTTTAAACATGACCTATACAACACTCGGCTCTGGGAGGCGCCTTGGAAAACCATAAAAGCCCTAAAAGAGGGGCAAGGAGGAAGCCCAAGTCTTTGATTTTCCCTGCTGTGCTTTCAGTGTTGAAATGTCTGTGCACGGAGCCTTTGAAATTTCAGAATCAGAGAGTGGATTCACAAGCCAAGCTCCTGCTTTATTCTTCAATGCATTTTGGCCCAGCTTCTCCTTGGTGAGACATGTAACAGAAATTCTGGACGTAGGAGCCACTTGGTCCTTGGACACTAGGAGATTTCAGTGGAATCTGAAACAGGGCTCTAACCACCAGCTGGACTGGCCTAGGAAGCCCAAGTATTCATTCTCCCAAACACCAACCTCCCGTTGCTCTTCATCTGCCTGCATCTTGTTCAGCTTTAGTTGTCCGTGGAAGCGTTTGGCACCCATCTGATGCTTCGGAACCCAGAAAGGAGGAAAGGTAAAACTGGGATTCAAATGAAACAGACTTAAGCAGGACCATAGCCAAGATGTGCCCAGGGCTCCTCGCAGCATTTGTCACCTTCATTTCCCTCTTCGGACTCAGACGTGGCAAGGTTCAGAAACAAGCTTTACCAGAAAGAACAGCTGTGAACCCAGCCTGCTTCCAAGTGAGAAAAAGCCCTTTACACATGAGTTCCTGAGGTCAGCCCAGCCCTGTGCGTCCCCACCCCTCCCAGAGTCCCTGGCTCTCTGGCGAAGCATTAAAGCAAGTGGAAGCAGAGATTTGCTCAGAATAAAAAAATCGTTTTTCACAATAGCACGGCACGTTCTGGATGGCAATCACGGCTGCACAAACCATATCCGTCCTCCAGCCATAATGTTGGCGCCTCAGTGACCATGCACATACATTGTGTGGCGAGACTCAGAGCCTGTTCCATTTGTGGTCAATTGTTTCCTCCCTCTCCATACTTTGCACTTAGGAGACATGCTCTCTGGAAGTGGTTGAGGCTTGTCTTGTCACCAATAATCATCTCCTACACCTTCCTTTACAGTCACTAATTTGATGTGTTCACTCAAAGAAATGCCAATAATATGAGATTTCAGAGGAGAGCTCCTAGAGCTCCCCCAGACAACAAGGAGGCCGAGTGTCACCGTCATTATCCTGAGCTGGGAGGGGGCACTAGTGTTCTGGAAGCTGGGGATCCGTCACTGCCTGCCCACCGCACAGACAGAGCAGGTGCTGGTGATAATTGCTTCTAGACGTCCTGCCATGCTGAGTTGAAAGTCAAACCCGTAAACGCTGCCCGACTACAATAACACTGGAGTACACAGACATTTCTGCATCATTGCTGGGTGAAAATATACTGAGTGGAGTTGGATGAGATGGCAGCAAGTGCCTAAGGAGGGGATGCTGTGGGAATACCAACAAGATGACTGTCAGTCGCCGTTTCCTCCTCTCGTCTGCTTTCCCCCCCCCTTTCTTTCAGGCCCAAAAGACATGACAAATATGTAAGCAAACAAATTTGTTCATTTTTAGAGGAGTCTCCCACCCCACCCCACCCCCATCCAACTCTGGCCTCCTTTGAGCAAGCCAGTAGAACTTTTTTTTTTTTTTTTAAACCTGGCTTCTGCTATGGCAATTTCCGGAGTTGCTATGTGGCTGTGTTTAAAAGTCGCCTTTGGGATCCAGAGCACAATCCTTGTCACAAAGGCATTCTCCCAGTCCCAAATAGCAATGCGACCTCCTTTCAGAAGGTTGTTCTTGTTTCTGTAGACCCAGAAAGGAGTTCAAGCTGTTGATCTTGACCGTGGTTGTCGAGTCAGCCTCTCATGGACACCTCATGGGAAGCGGAGCAAACTATGCCAGTCTGTGCTATCACCAGGGCTGGGAAGGGAAGCCAACCGTGGAGGGCCATAGGTCGATGTGTGGATGGAGATAATCAGGTCTTTCGTCCTTATTCTGTTTCAGTCTGGAAACATCCCTGAAGCCTGCTCAGTGTCATAGCAACACACAAACTTTCACTGACAGTCTGGGGCACATTGGCTGCAAATCGAACCCGGATCTTCCCGGTGAAAGACGATGAGAGATCTACCACTGAAGCACCGTGGCCCTCACCTCAAACCAGGGCAGTCATTTCCCACAGATCTACCAGAGTTCAAACCAGACCACAATGCGTGATGACTAAGATTGCCACCAGAATCTGATACTGATGCAGAAAAAAACCTAACTACCATTTTATTGACTCCCACTCATACCGGCCCAATAGGACAAAGAACTGCCCCTTTGGGGTTTTGAGACTTTAAATCCTTACAGTAGCGGTTCTCAACCTGTGGGTCGCGACCCCTCTGGGGATCAAATAACCCTTTCACAGGGGTCAACCATTTCATAACAATAGCAAAATTACAGTTATGAAGTAGCAATGAAAATAATTTTATGGTTGCAGGTGACCACAACATGAACTGTATTAAAGGGTGGGGGCATTATGAAGGTTGAGAACCACTGCCTTACAGAAATAGACAACCTCATATTTCTCCCACGGACGGGCTAGTCAGTTCAAACCCCCGACCTTGCGATTAGCAGCTTAATGCACAGTCCACTACACCACCTGGGCTCCTAATGCTATAATAAGAGATACTATTGTTAGATCTCTCCTGGGAGAGATATACCTCAGGCCTTGGCTTCGCGCGAGAAAGAATTCAATTCGAAGCCTGGATTGTGATCCAAGTGGGTTTTTTGAGAGAAGAAGTTTCAGGTTTACACAGGCACCTCGGGGCCCCTCACGGGGCACAGCCTACCTAGAAGCTGCTGGAGAGAAAGTCACTCAGTGGGCTCCGGAATCCTGCCTTTTTTTCTTTTTTTAAAAATCGTTTTATTAGGGGCTCATACAACTCTTATCACAATCCATATATACATCAATTGTGTAAAGCACATTTGTACATTCATTGCCCTCATTATTCTCAAAACATTTGCTCTCCACTTAAGCCCCTGGCATCAAGTCCTCATTTCTCCCCTCCCTCCCCGCTCCCCCATCCCTCAAGAAACCTTGATAATTTGTGAGTGGTGATACTGAGAGGGTTGTGGGAGGGTGGATTGGAAAGAGGGAACTGATTACAAGTATCTACATGTGACCTCCTCTCTGGGGGACGGACAACAGAAAAGTGGGTGAAGGGAGACATCGGAGCGGTTAAGATCCTGCCTTTTCAATTCCTCCATAGGGAGGCATGGTTGACAGTCATGGTCAACCCCAATGGCTGGATTGAACTCACCTGGCCCAGATGGGCCAATCCAGGTGTAATGCCCACCTAGTTGTACCACCCCTTCCTGGCCGGAAGTTTGAACCTGAGCATATGTAATGGATGACCCAGTCCCTATGCTAAACCACCTAATAGTATTTGCAAGATGCCAAGCACCGTTCTAAGCTTTTTGTGTATAATAATTCAATTATTCCACTTAACAAGCCTATGTGTGGACTCTATTTGGCCTCCTTTTACAGATGAAAAATCAGTGGCACAGAATGATAAAGTCATGAGCCTAGGACCACACAGTGAGGAGGTGGGAAGGAGAGATTTGGACCCAGGCTGCAGAGCCCATGCCTTGGGTGCCTACAGCTGCCATGTAGGACACAGAAAAGCATGGAGCAGACTCGGCGTAAGATATTAGGGAGTTGGGAGGACTGTAGCATGAATGTATGTGCTATGACTTCATGAGAGTAGCTGCTACTCAGATCCAGAAGAGAATACAAGCCTTTTGCAAAAATTATTTTTGCCAAGAGAGGGTGGAAAACTGCATCTTGTGCGAAATCCCCCCAACCTGCACATGTGCATAGCTATTTCAGAAGGTTCCAAACAATGTGTGCTGTGCGGCAAACCAAACTGAGCTCAGGGGGAGCTGGTCTGTGGGTTATGTTAGCCAGAAAGTGAGCAGTTTGAACTCACCAGCCACCACTCCAAGGGAGAAAGAGGAGGCTTTCTGCTCCCATGGACTTACAGCCTTCGAAGTGGCAGGGAGCATTTCCATGCGTCCTATGATTAGGATCTCAGAGGGTGAGGGTGGAGTTGGTTGAGACCTGTCTTCAGGGCATTTCCCAGAAGGGCTTCCTGCAGTGGCTCTGCCTTCAGGAATGTCTGATGATCTTGAGGGCAGCAAAGTCCTAAACACACTCAGGCAGTGGTTCTCAACCTTCCTAATACAGGTCCTCTTGTTGTGGTGATGCCCCCCTCCCCCAACCATTAAATGATTTTCTTGCTACTTCATCACTGTAATTTTGCTACAGTTATGAATTGGGTGAGCCCTGTGAAAGGGTCATATGACTCCCAAAGGGGTCGCAACCCACAGGTTGAGAACCACTGCACTAAGGGTTCCCCTCCCAGGCAGCCCTACCAGTGTCTGGTGTGCATAGTTCTGTGAGGTGAGAGAAATGGACTTAGTGTCTGCTTCTGGTGACAGTTGATGTGGGTGGGCTTTCTCCCTATGTCAAATCCCTCTCAAGCCATTTGTCACCACAACAGAGGGAGCCATGCACAAAAAAGCAAGAAGAGGATGCAGCACAGCAGGACAGCAAGCAGAACAAAGATTGAATGAGCACAATTCACTTCAATCATGAATCGGGTGCCCTTGAGATGTGAGGAAGACCCCAGTCTAGTGACATTAGATCAGGTTTAGGGATTGAGTGAAGCGACCCCTCTTGGCTCCCCTCAGCCCCTATTTTGCTTTCCCATTGATCCTGACCCTTGCATCGTGATTGGTCCTTATTCCAGCATGATGGTTGGTTTCATAACCACGGCATATGGGAATGTGTTAGTCGATAGGTTATACAGGCACAGCCTCTGTAATGGGTAAGTGAGGAGGCGATTTGGGCTCGCTCATGCAGACCTCTAGTTGTTCTTGACATGACTGGTAGAATGGATCATGTGAAGTGATTTGAGATCGGCGTTGAGATCTGATAGGTCATGCAGACTTCTAGCTGATCCTGGCAGTACCCTATTTTAAGGAAACAGAATGTTTGGCGTTTAAGTCGTATTTGAGCTTAAATTTTGAGCAATAGGCTGTGGCTCACAGTGAGAGTCTATGTGGAGACCCTACATCCATTTTGAGGGGCCACAGATTCAGCCGCCATTGAGTTCTTTCCTACTCTGACTGGCAGTGGAAAGCTTGTCCCTCAGGCAGTGTGCTTGCGTCCACTCCCCGGGCCACACTCAACGATATACGGTAGTGTGCACATCCCAATGAAGGTCCCGCTCATGCTCTCACAGGCCCTCCTGAAACTCCAGGAATTGATCTGTCTTCAGTCACAATTTTGTGACAAAGTTGTTTGTTTTCTATGTCTTATTTAAGTTTTCAGGAGCCCAGGTGGTAATGCTGGATAGTGTTGGACTATTAAGAGCAAGGTCGCTGGTTCAAAGCCACTAGTCATTCCACAGGAGAAAGATGAGGTTATTGCTTCCTGTAAAGGTAGCAACTTCAGGATCCCTACACAGAGTCACTATGAGTCAGAGTCAGCAGGACAGAATGGGTGTCATTTTATTTAAGTCACTGTGGCTGTGGGTCCTTCCAACACCATTGTGGCCTCATGCGGATGCTCTCCTTCATCCAGAACAGCAGTTTGTGCCTTTTTCTTGTGTAAAACTTAGCAAAGGAGTTCCTAATAAAATATAGTTGGATTGGGAGTCTTTTTCCCCTAAAAACAAAGTAAATACAAAAATAGAAACGAGACTATGGTGCTAATAACCAGTTGGAGGGTTGAGAGAGCTGAACTCTCAATCCTGATAGAAAACCATTGTGACTGAGCACCTGCTCAAGGTCATCCACAGCCTATGAGGTTGAGCCTATGTGTTGGGGTGTAATTGTGTACATAAAGTTAACCATTTCTCTTTCTAAAGATTCTGTCTAAAGCTTACTTTAAATAATAAGTTTTCCCCTGGGCTAGGTAAAGTTCAGCATTCATCATGTTAGGCCAGAGGAGGCAAATCACACCCACTACCCAGGGAGCACTGCTTCCAAAAGCACATTGCCTGTGCCGGGGAAGAGGGGAGGTACCCGGACCAGAAATGCTGACAGAGTGGAACCAGAGAGCTCAGCCCCCAGCTTCCCGAGGGAGCAGCTGTGATGGTTCACTTCTGGATGAATATGTTTAAGCAAAGGCCAAGGGCATGACTTGGGCAGCACGAAAAGCAGATGTGCAGAGGTTGTTCACTGCATTCCAGAAGTTCACACACTCTCCTGAGGCTCCTTGGCTCAATGGCAGGAAGTCATTGGTGGCTTCCACCTTCAATCCCAAAAGGTCACTGCCGTCCAGTGGATTCCAACCACAGTGACCCTATATGGAGTTTTCAAGACTGTAAATTTTCATGGGAGCCAGCAGTCTCATTGTCCCCCCTGGGACAGCGAGCTAACAGCCCGTTTTGCCACCAGGGCTCCTTCCTCTCAAATTCTGGATCCAGTCCCTCCAAATATCCTGCCCTGCCCTTGTCTAGGCTTCTTAAATGCGTTCCACGCTGCTTATGTTAGTCTGGGTGCATTCGAGAAACAAATCCACAGAAACACGTATGTATAAGAGAGTTGTATATAAAGGGTGAGTGCACATCAAGAAAACATGCTCACATGTGCTTATGCACCCGCTTTGTCTTCAGCGATCATGTTGGTGTAGGCTGGTGTGCTTTTTCCATGTGGACTTTGTTGTTTCTTAGCTACATGGCCCCCTGTTTATCTTCCAGCCTTTAAGACCCCAGACGCTATATGCTTTGATAGCCGGGCACCATGGTGCTTAACTACTACACCACCAGGGTTCATTAGCATGTGACTTATCTCCTGTCATTCACACTAGATGCTCAAAATAGCAGGAGACCAGGTTTCTCCTTTGTGGCCACACCAGGTACTGACAGAACCAAGAACAGAGACACAGTTATATATCTTGACTATCATTTGCATATTATATGCCAGGAATCCCTAGGAAGTGTCTTGGAATTGTTCTACTCTGGTTCAAATTTCACACACCCTCCCAGTTTCCATACTGACTCTGCCAAACCCCTAGTAACTGATTTGCACCTCCTATCAACTTGGAGAAAACACCCTAGGCCAGATATAGAAGTGGACATACTTGGTACCCAGAAAAACTGTTCAGTGTTTTGAGGGCGGCTCAGCAAACAAAATGGGCACAGTGATTAAACATTCAGCTGCTAACACAACGCTCAACTCTGTAGTGGTTCTGCAAGAGAAGGATATGGTAGTTGACCCCCCAAAAGAGTTACAAACTTGGAAACCCTACGGGTATTTGTATAGGGTCACTATGTGTTCCAATTGAGATGATTGTCATAGGTTGGGTTTGGTTCAACCCGTCTTACTGAGGAGACTCCTTCTTTCACGCGATCAGTTACTTTAGAGGAAAAAGGCATGCCTGTCCCAGAACAATCCAAGGACTGGTAAAGGCAACACCCACAAAGACACTCCCTCTGCCTGCCTAACTCTAAAATGCTGCCCATAAAACACTCTGCCTGGTAATATCTGGGCAGCACACTGGGGAGGTGCAGCAAATGTGTGTTGAATGTATGAGGCCATTTCATAGTTTGGTTGCACGATCAGGGTGTCTGTCATAAAGCCCATCTCTTTGACTCCACCTCTCAGCAGAGATGAACACAAGCTTCCCGTTTTTTTCTCGGCAATGTCCTTGTCAAATAAAAGTTCCTTGTAGATCAGTAACTTGCCACAGAGCAAAAGATATGGGAAGAGGCTCATCTTTCTCCTGGCTATGAAATAGAATGGCAAGCCCCTCCCTTCAACACACACACACACGCACGCACACACACACACGCGTACACGCACACCCCTGCCTTACAACTACATTCGGTTGATTAGCAAACAAAGCTCTACAACCCAACTATGTGTTTTTCTTCTCCAGAGGAATGACGGACTTATATACCCTGCATTGTCTTTTTTTAATGGAATTGCCCCAGTTCTCCTCACCTTTCCTTAGATAGTGCAGTGAACTATTAGATGACTGCAGGTATTGAAAACTAGTATTGATTTCCGGTTTGTGTCACCTTTGGCTTTTAGCACCCTCCACTTCTCTAGTAAGCTTTCCATTGCTTTGGGGAAATTTTCTCTCTCTGAATTTATTATGTGAGGGTGGTAGTGTAATAATCAATGTGCCTATGGAGGACTATCCTTCATGACCTAAACTCATTAAGGGGCAGTGCCTGATGGAGCATCAGGTTGGAGGAAGGCCTATTAACAACCTGCATTATACAGATGACACAATTTTGCTGAAAATGAGAAGGACTTGATTCACTTGCTGATGAAGATGAAGGATTGATTAAAGCCTTCAGTTTGGATTATGACTCAATGTAAAAAAAGCCCAGACCCTCACAACTGGACCTATCGATAACATCATGATAAATATAGGAAAGATCGAAATTGTCAAGGATTTTGTCTTGCTTGAATCCACAATCAATTCTCATGGAAGCAGCAGAGAAGAGAACAAATGACACATTTCACTAGTCAAATCTGCTACACGAGACCTCTTTAAAGTGTTGAAAAGCAAGAGATTACTTTGAGGACTGGGGCGGGTTGACCCAGGCCATGGTATTTTCAACTGTCTCATATTCATGTGAAAGTTGAACACTGAATAAGGAAGACCAAAGAAGAATAGATATATTTGATTAGTAGTGATGTAAAAGAGTAATGAATGTACCATGGACTGCCAAAAGAACAAACCCATCTAACTTGGATGAAGTACAGCCAGAATGTTCCTCAGGGCAAGGATAATGAGACTTCGCCTTAACATTGACATGTTGTCCGGAGAGATCAGTCCCTGGAGCAGGACATCGTGTTCTGGAAAGTAGAGGGGCAATGAAAAAGAGGAAAGCCCTCAAAAATGGGATTGACACAGTGGCTGCAACAATGGGCTCAAACTTAAGAACAACTGTGAGAATGGTACAGGACCGGGCAGTGTATGATTATGTTGTATGTATGGTCACAATGAATCCAAACCCTCACTATGACACTGAACAACAACAACAACCTGACTGAATCCTCTAGGAGGACTCTTGAATGTGAGAAAAATGGAACGAAGCCAGAGGAAGGATTGGAGGATGTCTTAAGTTTCTGTCTTAATCTCCTTAACCAAAAATTACCCAACAAGTCAGTAGCCTTAAAACACTTTTCCCCCTGCTTTGGAGCTTACAGGTTCAAATTTGGGGTGCGACTCTAGGTCAGGGTCCTTCTTTGTGGATACCAGAAAGTTCCTTGGCATTCCTCGCTATCTTTCTCCCCGTACTGTGTGTTACTGGGTCTATCCTGGCCTTTAACTCAGAAGTGTTTAGGTTTAGGCTCAAGCCTATTCTCATATGGCCTCATTTTTTTAAACATTTTATTAGGGACTCATACAACTCTTATCACAATCCATACATATACATATATCAATTGTATAAAGCACATCTGTACATTCTTTGCCTCAATCATTTTCTTTTTTTTTTACATTTTATTAGGGGCTCATACAACTCTTATCACAATCCATACATATACATACATCAATTATATAAAGCACATCCGCACATTTCCTGCCCCAATCATTCTCAAAGCATTTGCTCTCCACTTATGCACTTTGCATCAGGTCCTCTTTTTTTTTTCCACTCCCTCCCCGCTCCCCCCTCCCTCATGTACCCTTGGTAATTTATACATTGTTATTTTGTCATATCTTGCTCTATCCCGAGTCTCCCTTCCCCCCCTTCTCTGCTGTCCATCTCCCAGGGAGGAGGTCACATGTGGATCCTCGTAATCAGTTCCCCCTTTCCAACCCACTCACCCTCCACTCTCCCAGCATCGCCCCTCACACCTTTGGTCCTGAAGGTATCATCCACCCTGGATTCCCTGTGCCTCCAGCCCCCATATGCACCAGTGTACAACCTCTGCCCTATCCAGCCCTGCAAGGTAGAATTTGGATCATGGTAGTTGGGGGGAGGAAGCATACAGGATCTGGGGGAAAACTGTGTTCTTCATCGGTACTACCTCGCACCCTGACTGACCCATCTCCTCTTCTAAACCCCTCTATGAAGGGATCTCCAGTGGCCATACGGCCTCATTTATATTACAAAAGAACTCCCTTCTTTTCAAACAGGATCATGTCCACCAAGGTTCAAATTTCTCACATATTTTGAGGGGGCTACAGATCAATCCATAATGGTTCTTTTGGGTAGCTGTAACAACTGGCTACCAATCGAGTGACTTAAACAGCAGGCATTTGTTCTCTCACTTTCTGAAGGACAAAGGGTTAAAATTAAGGTGTGGGCAAGATTCATTCCTTCTGAGAGCTCTGAAGGAGAATCAAAGTAGCCTCTCTCTGCTTCTGGTCACTGCTGCTAATCCTTGATATTTCTTGGCTTATAGATGCACTGATCCAATCTCTGCCAGTGTCTTCACACGGGGTCTCTGTGTGCCCACTCCCCTTCTTATAAGAACACACCAATCAGTGCATGTAGTATCCATCTGAAATCTAAACCCAGAAAGATGGAGCTCTTGAAATACTTATCTAAGCACATCTGCCAAGACCTCCTCTCCAAGTAAGGCCATAGCCTCAGGTTCCATGTGAACATGAATGGGTGTGTGTGAATGTGATTTAATGTACTACAGAGGGCACGCTTTGGCCTCAGGAGGAGTGTTTCGCCATTACCTGCTTCACAGCCCTGAGATTGCCCAGGCATTTGCCACATTTTCTTGTCTTCCCAACATTTATCCACCATTAGGCCTTTTTCCCTAAGTTAGTCAAGCGTCAGTTTCTGTCACTTGTGATCATGACCCTCCCTCCCGCCCAGGTCACAAATTTAAAGTGACACAGGCAATTTCTTTAATGGGCACTATGTTATCCTGACTAGCAAGCATTGCTAAGGAGGGAGGATGAATCAGGGAGAACCCGCTTGCTTCATCTAGCTTCGGGGCAGTCCACAGAGGATTGATCCCTGAGCCACTAACGAATTTTGCAACTGTCACAGAACAATGCAAATAAGTAAGATCCACATCTGCTGAACACCATCATGAGGTCAAACTGTGTGTAAATAAATGCCTGTTTCAAAGAGTGAGTAAATCCTATGGTAAGGAGTGACAGGGCTTTGTTGGCATAAACCCAGCAAGGCATTATGGGTCGGATATTAATGAACTCATGCTCCTGGGCCTCACAGAGCCCCAGCTCAACTGCTTCAGCTTGTTGACAAACTGAACTCAGGGTACCCGGAGAGAGCACTACCATTTTGATGAACAAGGTTGGTTGGGGATGATGCTTCCTAACTTGCATTTTAATATAAATTTGATGATTCATCTGAGCAATGTGGAAAGAGCATTCAGATAAAAGAGAGGGACAAACATCAAGTGACCAGAGGATGAAACTTCTTTCTAATCTGTGCCCACTGGAATTGCTTCTTGGGAAGGTATTTTTTGGGGGTGTGGGGTTGTTCCCCTACCCTGCTCCAAGCCTTCCTCCTCATGCCCACCCCCACCCCAGCATACATCCTACTGGGAGAATGTCTCTGAATAATGAAGTTTTAATAAATGAAGCTTTAATGAGCCTGATAGTCTGCCTAAGACCCCTTCAAACTGTAGTCTTTCATTTGTATTCTTCCATCCTTTCTGAAGAAATGAACCTGATGGCAGGTAGTATGTTTCCTTTCCAGGATGAGCTGATAGAGCCTCTCGCTGCTGCAGTGGGAGGTGAAACATTAAAAGGCCCTCTGTGGCCATGAGACATGCCCACTCTCCAAGAGACACTGGGCAGGTTTTCTGAAGCTCCTCAGAATTGACTAGTGGCCCTGGTCCACCCATCTCAACCAACCCAGTCTTCATTTGCACTGCATGCCCTCTCTGAGCTCCAACTGCATGCTTCCTTTGAGGATGACAAAGCCTCTATTGTCTGAGAAGATGCGCAGACATATGAACTAATCAATGCTCACCCTGTCCCCGGGGAGTGTGTAATTCTCCCATCATGACCCACCAGCTTCCCTGGAAATTCCTGTCTTAACTCAGGCACTTAATATCAATGGTGTCTCTGCTTCCTTTCTTCTTGCACACCCCCCAGGCATTAACTGTCATCCTTCCTCTCCCTAAAATATACTTTGAATCTATTCACTTCATGCCATCCCTACTGCCCCAAGGTGTGTCTTGCATTGACTATGAAACTAGATTCTGTATCCATTTTCCAGGGCTGTCAAAACAAAGCATCGTAAATCAGGTGGCTTTTAAGAACAGTCCACCACCTGTCTATCAGTTCGTGGTGCAGTGGTAGCTAGAGTGCTGCTGTGAAATTGGAAGCTGTGCCACCGATATGACAAACCCCAGAAGGGTCAGCAATGATGGGCAGGCTTCAGTGGAACCTCGAGCCCTGTGGTGCTCAACCTTCCTTTAATACAATTCCTCATGTTGTGGTGACCCCCAACCATAAAATCATTTTCCTTGCTACTTCATAACTGTAATGTTGCTACTGCCATGAATCGGGTGACTCGTGTTAAAAGGTCGCTGGACCCCAAAAGGGGTCACAACCCACAGATTGAGAACCACTGCTCTAGCCTAAGGCAGACTAGGAAGAAAGACCTGGTGATCTACTTCCAAATATTAACAAATGAAAGCCTATGGGTCACAAAAAAATATGGTCCTATAGAGTGCTGGAAGATGAGCCACTGACCTGCAAACAACAGCTACAAAAATAGACTCAAACACACCAACAAAGGCCTGCTGAACTCCAAAGCCCTAACAAACCCACTGCCCTCAAGTCCATGCCAACTCATAGCGGCCCTATAGGACAGGGGCGAACTGTGTATTAGTCTGGGTATGCTAGAGGAAAATCGAGGGAGACTCATGTGTATGAGAGAGAGTTGGTGGTTTTTAAAAATCATTTCCCTATTATTTAATCATTATATTAGGGATTTATACAACTCTTATCACAATCCATCCATCCATCCATTATAAAGCACATTTATACATTCATTGCCCTCATCATTGTCAAAACATTTGCTCTCCACATAAGCCCCTGGCACCTGCTCCTCATTTTTCTCCTCCCTCCCCACTCCCCCCTCCTTATGAACCCTTGATAATTTTATTGGGGGCTCATACAACTCTTATCACAGTCATTCCATCCATCCATCCATCCATCCATCCATCCATCCATCCATCCATCCATCCATCCATCCACCCATTGTGTGTCAAGTACATTTGTACATGTGTTGCCCTCATCCTTCTCAAAACATTTGCTTTCTACTTGAGCCCTTCGTATCAGCTCCTCATTTCCCCACTTCCATCCTCCTCCCCCTACCTCATAAATACTTGGTAATATATAAATTATTTTGTCATATCTTACACGTCAAACATCTCACTTCCCCCACTTTTCTGTTGTCCGTCCCCCAGGGCAGAGATTTTATGTAGATCCTTGTAATCGATTCACCCTTTCTACCCCACCTTCCCTCCACCCTCCTGGTATTGCCACTCTCACCACTGGTCCTGAAGGGATCATCTGTCATGGATTCCCTGTGTTTCCAGCTCCTTTCTGTACCAGAGTACATGTTCTGGTCTAATTCTACCTTATAAATCCAGAGAGAGAGTTTTATATCAAACAGTAATTGTACATTAAGCAAACGTCCCAGCCCAGTGCACATCAAATCCATAAGTCTGGTATTAGCCCATATGTCTGATACCAATCTATAAATTCCTTTTCAGACCCATAAAACATGTGCAGTGATGCTGAATGCAGGATAATCACAGGCCAATGGGTGGAAAGTCTTGTGGATCCAGTGGCATTGTAAGCATCTCAGTGCTGGCTGCGATCTCTCTGAGGCTTCTTTGGCTTCAGAGGTCTGGTCGCATCCATTTGGCTTGCCTTCTGCAATGTCTCCCAAGGAGTAGCAGAGAGAGAGAGAGAGAGAGAGAGAGAGAGAGAGAGAGAGAGAGAGAGAGAGAGAGAGAGAGAGGTGTCTTCCACCTCCAAGGAGGAAGTACCAGATTTCTCAGAGTTCTCAGAAGGAGGCTATGCCCACATAAAAATCTCACTGACTATCTCCAGATTGGCAGCCTAAACTCCACGCCTACACTCCTAATCCTTAACTTGACACAAGATTAGGTGACTACCACAGGCTCCTAATCCATTACAAGCCCATTTATTTTTTCCCTGCATACCGACACCAATCCAATACCCAAAGCTTTACACAATGGGTGGAGATCTACTTCTAAAACATGAATATAGAAAAATCGCTTTTGCTTGAAGGCTCTCAAGGAAATGCTCACTGAAAACTCCATTCCTATTATCTCACCACCCCCAAATTAGTCTTCTTCTGGGCTTTCAGTCACACCAAGATCTCTCCTGCCCCAAGGTCTTTACATGCACTGTCACCTCTTCCAAGCCCTGAAGTGCCAAGTTCAAAGTTCCAGTTAATCTCCCTGATCCTGAATTTTAAGAACTGTGTGTGTGGGAGGGAAGGGGTTGGGCTGTTTGTTGAACTGCTGGGTTTTGGAGCCATTTGTCATGCAACCTCATTTTGTCAATGACTGGTTAATTAATGCAGCATTCATTTGCCCTTCTTCCACTCACAGCACATGGCTTGTATCTTTGGGATCACTCTTCCACCATGCTCCATCTCCATGCTTCTGCTGGCATTGACCCAATCTGCCAGCTCCAGGCCTGGCTAGTCAGGGCATGACTTTCCTCTGTCCAAAGGGACTGGGTCAGACTCAGTATGAGACTCACGCTAGGTTAATGATATCTAACCCTAAAAAATGCCCCAGAAACAATTTCCTCGTTGCCAATGAGTCCATTTTGAATCATAGAAGGTCCCTGTGGGGTTTCTCAGACTGTAAATATTTATGTGAGCAGAAAGTTCCATCTTTTTCCCTATGAGGTAGCTGGTAGGGTAGCACTGCCAACCTTGCAGTTAGCAATCCAATGCTTACCTGGTAGTGCCACCAATGATTAGAAAGGAAAAGAGCCTCTCTCTAATAGAATTCCTGAGCTTCTAGATAAAACTACAGCTGTCATCAGGAAGCCTGCGTGAAACTCAAAAGGAAACAGCTCTGAAAGGAAAAGGTTCAAACTCTGATGGTATCAACTGAGTGCCAGAACCCAGCTATTCCTGATGCTCTGTCTCCAGACTTACAAATTCCATAAACCTACCCATTAATTCCTTCTCCTGCTCCTTCCCTTCTCACGCCCCAAGGTACTTTGACTTAGCTTTGAAGGCACTCACAACTTCACGGGTTCTGCCTCGCACAGGTGTCTGCTTGCTTCCAGTTCAGTCCTGACATTGTCCCTATCTTTAGCCATGTTAGGCTTGCGTCCTAGAGCTTTCCTTTGCTTGTCTCCCTATTGCTCTTGTCCTATGAAGTCTGTGGCTTTATCTTTAAGTCTAAGTCCTGCCCTTTCGCTTTCGTAGAAATCTGTCTCTGTATCTTGGCTCATGGCAGGTTGTGTCCTTCAAAGATGACTGTCCTAATGTTGCACATCGCACATTCTCTTGTTACAAGATGAGTTTGTGTTCATTTTTCCAGAAACAGGGCCTGCTTTCCCTCTTCCTTGCATCTTGGCAAGCCTTTGACTATGGCAGAAGTGTTGCTCTGTGACTTCCACCTGGTCGTATTGGGTTGTTCACCATTGGGACCCTGTCAGGATGTTGCAAGGAAGACCAAGCCAAATGAAAATGTCACATATAGGGTTCTTCTTGAGCTCCAACCAATAGAAGTATCAGTCGTGTGAGGGAGTGAGTCTTAAGAGAGCTGCAGCCTCTGTCCTTTGAGCTACCCCAGCTAATGCTTGATGAAGCCAAAACTAGTGTCCTCACTGAGCTCTGCCCAGATTGCAGATTTGTGAGCAAAATTGATATCATCATTACTTTAAGATGTTATTTGTGGGGATACTTTCTGTTAGCAGCAGATTATCAGAAATCTGCCTAATCAGACTGCATTGCCAGTTTTACTCTCTCTCTCTCCATATATAGATATAGATATCCTCCACTCATCTGTCAGTTGGTTGTACTATAATGGTTTGTGTATTGTTATGGTGCTGGAAGCTCTGTTCCCAGAATTTCAAATACCAGCAGGATTGCCCATGGTGGACAGGTTTCAGTGAAGCTTCTAGACTAAGACAGACAAGGAAGAGAGGCCTGCTAGTCCACTTCCAAAAATTACTGAAAGAAAACCTTATGGATCACAAGAGAACACTGACTGACTAATGTGTTTTGGACACACTATCAGTGGACAATTGCTAGAGGAAGACATCATATTTGATGAAATAGAGGGACATGGAAGATCCTTATTGAGGCAGATTGACCTAATCGCTGCAACAATGGACTTCAACATTCAGGAATGTGTGACAATGGTGCAAGATCAGACAGCACTCCATTCCATTTCATATAAGGTCTCCATGGATCACAGTAGACTTGATGGCACTCTCTATATGTTTGTCTTCAGTGACTTCCCAGAGGGCTGCTCTGCCTGGCAGCCTCTATTCTTCATGCTTCCAAATGGGGAGCACAACAGGTCCATAGTCACTGATATTCCCCTCAATCCCCAGGTCAAGTAAGGAGGCATGAAACTAACTATGTTGTTCTCTTTGCCTTGTCTCTCTTCCTTTCCCCCTCCTCCAACAGGGCTAGAGGGGGTAAATACTTACCTTGCAGTCTAGAAGAGAATTTCTTCCACACCAAAATCTTCTCCTTCCTCAAAAGGCACATACATGCTTTTCGCCTTGTTTTGAATTAAAATGGCAGATGGGATGGTAGGAAAGAAAATGAACTAGTCTAACAGAATGGCCAAACAGATTTACCTTCCACATAAGAATGTAAATAACTCCTCAATCTTGTTATAGAGTCATGATATGATGAGCTCCATCAAAGCAGAGTAGAACACCACGGAGGTCAGACCAGAAAGACCATATTGAGTTGATTTTGTATGAGAGATTCTAGTTGCTAATTATACTTTTCATAACAGACAGATGGCAGGTATAGAAGCCCAGACTTAAAATGTCTTTATCTAATTGCCTGCCTAAATATATATTTGCAATATGGTCCTCAAAGGGAATACTTTCTTTACCTTAAATTCCATTTCTTTTTCCCCTTTTTTATGTAATTTTATTGAAGTATCATTGATGTACAATAAACCATAGTGTGTTTTGCTCTTTGAGGTTTTTAAAAAGAATCATTTTATTGGGGGCTCCTACAACTCTTATCACAATCTATACATACATCCACTGCGTACATTTGTTGCCATCATCATTCTCAAAACATTTGCTTTCTACTTGAGCCCTTGGTAGTAGCTCCTCATTTCCCCTCCTTCCCCCTTCCCCTCCCTCATGGACCCTTGATAATTTATAAATTATTATTCTGTCCTATCTTACACTGTCCGACATCTACCTTCACCCACTTTTTTGTTGTCCCTCCCTCATGGAGGAGGTTATATGTAGATCCTTGTAATCAGATCCCTCTTTCTACCCCACCTTTCCTCCATCCTCCTGTTATTGCTACTCTCAGCACTGGTCCTGAAGGGGTCATCTGTCCTGGTTTCCCTGTGTTTCCAGTTCCTATATGGACCAGTGTATATTCTCTGGTCTAGCCAGGTTTGTAAGGTAGAATTGGGATCATGATAGTGGGCGCGGTAGCATTTAGGAATGAGAGGAAAGTTATATGTTTCATCGTTGCTACACTGCATCCTGACTGGCTCATCTCCTCCCAGCGACCCTTCTGTAAGGGGTTGTCCAGTTGCCTACAGATAGATCTTGGATCCCCTAACTGTACCCCCCCTCATTCACAATGATATGATTTTTTTGTTCTTTGATGCCTGATACCTGATCCCTTCTACATCTTGTGATCACACAGGCTGGTGTGCTTCTTTCATGTGCGCTTTATTGCTTCTGAGTTAGATGGCCACTTGTGAACCTTCTAGTCTTTAAAACCCTAGACTCTTTATCTTTTGATAGCTAGGCTCCATAAGCTTTCTTCACCACATTTGTTTATACACCCACTTTTTGTCTTGAGTGATTGTGTCGGGAAGGTGACCATCATGGAATACCAGTTCCTTAAATTCCATATCTATAGGCTTAAGTCTTACCCACAGGAAACCTATTTTTATTTTATCCCTGGAACAAAATCTTGCAATAATTTTCTCTTTTTGGGCAAGTCCATCCTCAATCACTTATCCTTTAACATTTACAAGAATTTATCTGTAACCAACCCCATTTACATAGTCTCATGCTATTTCCACAATAATTGCTAATAACCCTATTTTTTAGAATCGGCAGAAAGCATCAGCATCAATATCCCATTGCCACTGGGTTGATTTCAACTCAGTGGTACCCTATAGGACAGAATAGTATTGCCTCATAGGTTTCCAAGGCTGAAAAAAAATATCTTCATTGTGAGTTGGGTGAAGGTTTACAGAATACATCTGTTTTCCATTTGACAGTTCACACATATTTTGCTTCATGATATTGACTGCAATCTGCTCAACGTAATATCACTTATCGCACTTCCTCCTTGTATTTCCTGTTTCCATTCCCCCTTCTTTCCTGACCCTTCTGAACTTTATCTTTGAATAAATTATATCGTTTTGATTCAAAGAGTTGATTAGTGTTACTTTTTACCTTATAGATCTACCTATTGTTTGGCTGAAGATTGAGCCAAGGGAGTGAGTTCAGTTCCAGATCTGAAGGTGCCTAAGGACAACAGTCTTGTGGGTTCCAAGAATCTCTCTCTGAGCAATACCACTGAACATTTAAAATAAGTTTAAACTTTGTTGCACATATTTCTCCTATTCTATCCCAAAATTCCAAAGCAAACTCATTATCATTGTGTTGAAGCTGACTCATAGAGACCCTACAAGATAGAATAGAACTTCACCCTTTGATTTTCCAAGGCTTATATCTTTACCAGAGCAGACAAACTCCTATTTCTCACATGGACCAACTGATAGGTTAGAACCACTTTCCTTGTGGTTAGGAGATCAATGAGGAGTCCACTCTGCCATTAGAGCTCGTTAAGAATGCGATCCAGCATCCCCTAATGCCATCCCTCTCAGATCAGTTGGTAGTGGTAATCAATGTAAATCTTAAGGGGGTCAGACTGCCACATCGTAACTCTTCCTTGGGGAAGATGGTTGGTTTGAACTGCTGATTGATTAGCCCTTAAGTGCTTAATTACTGCCTCACCAGGGTTCTCCTTAACATCAAAACAGTGGACACTTATTGGTTTATCTTACTGGTCTCTGTTCCCTAAAAATTGCACTTCATCCACAGGGTTTTCTTCCACAACACACAGCTGCTAGTGTTTTTGGTTTGTTTTTCCACATGACTTCACCTTCCTGGTCAAAGCTGATTTGTCCAGGGCTAAACACACAATGAAAACATAGCCATATTTGCACACTACAAAATTTGAAGTGAGACAGCAAGCTATTTGTTGAGTTTTTTGAATGACTGAAGTCTATAAGGAAGTGTTATGATACAGGAAACAGTGAGTTTTGATGTCCAGGATCTATGCTGGGGACCCAGTTGGCACTCCGAATGACTATTCAAAGTGATGGTATGAATTCTCCTCTTCCATGACCTACACATATAATAGCTATAACCACTAAGTCCATGATTTGACAAATGTCTTGTGTGATTGAGTTTGGGTTCCCCATAGGATTAGATCCTGAGACAAAGGTTTTAATTAAGCCATTTTCTGGGGAGATATCAATAAGGAAATGGGAAATAGAAAAGAGAAAGAAGGCAGCCAATGAAAAGTACATTATCAAACAATTTAAAATTGTGAGCAACTGGAGGTTAATCTTACTGGAGACACTGTAGAAAATCCACTAGTTATTCTGCCCAGAATGTGAGGGAGTGTGGCTATTTGTCCAACAACTCCTATGGGTCATTGGTTAAGGGTTACTCCAGGAAGCAAGAATTAACTCCATAACCTCCTAAGCCATGCATGCTCAGGTACAGTGGTCTACAGAAACTAGAGAAAGCAAGAAGAGAGATGTGCTGGCCATTCGGAATTAGGCTAGCATGCCAAGTTGTCAGACATGTCAGGTTCTTGAACTATCATAACTTGAAAGTCATCATGATCCTGTGAGATATACCACTGGTATTTCAAACACAAGCATAGTTACCTGTGGTGGAAAATTTTCAGAAAAGCTTACAAGCTAAATAGACTAGAAAGAATAACCTGCCAATCTACATCTGAAAAAAATAGTGGTGTTTGTGGAGCACATTGATAGCAGTGGAATATTGTTTCATATAGTGCAGGATGATGAACCCCTCAAGTTGGAAGACACTCAAAATATAATTGGGGAAGAGCTGTCTCCTCAAAGTAGAGTTGACCTTAGTGATATAAAGTTTTCAGGACCTATATTTGTTGATGTGGCAATGACTCAAAATGAGAAGAAACAGCAATACTGCAATAATCACTAACAAGAAGATGGGATGCATGAAATATGGATCTAGAAAAATTGGAAGCCATGAAAAAATGGAACACATAAAGATCAAACACTCTAGGTGTTATTGAACTGAAATAGACTGGTATTGGCCATTTTGAATGTCACAATAATATGGTTTACATACCAGAGTAACAAATTTGAAAGGAATGGATGACTTTCATGTTAAAAATGAGAATGTTTCAACATCGATTCCAATGTTCACCATTGTTAGGTGTAGGATATATTACACCTACAAGGATGAATAATTAATAAAGTTATTATTCAAATTTACACACCAACCACTAATGCTAACAATAAAACCTGGCAATCTACATTTAAAAATTCAGCCCTTGAAAACCTCATGGGGCACAGGTCTACCCTGAATCATATGGGGTAACTGTAAATCAGAATCAATTCAGTGGCAACTGGTTTGGTATTTTTGGTGTTAATATAAGAAAAATGAAGCTTTTGTGATTAGACCACTAGTGTCGGTTTGTTTTTTCCCATGTAGCCAGATGCAATTTGGACTGATAGAGAAATAATTAAAAGAATGTAGAGTTAAGTAAGCGTAATGATTATGGAACTAATCATTTAGCAATGGGCTGCTAACCACAAGGTCAGTAGTTCAAATGCACCAGTCACTCAGGGGGAGAAAAGTGAAGCTCTCTGCTTCTGTAAAGATTTACAGTCTTGGAAGCCCTATATGGGGTTGCTATAAGTTGTAATCAACTTGATAGCATTGTATTTGTTTGAGTTTGGTGACTAGTATGTAAGCTTTGAGGGGGTAGTAATAGATACTTTGAATACTATTCTTAGCACTATAGGTATTATGTCTTTTGCAAATGGATAAACGAACAAAGGCGATATTCATTTTGTGTTTTCTGTAGTTTGCCTTATTCTTCCAAGAAGATTGCTCAAGTGTTAAGACCCAGTCTTCTCTGGCATACTTGAATAAAAGAATAACTGATAGACACAGACTTGAACCCTGGCCTGTGTGATCTTGGGTGTGTCACTGTTTTTCAATCCATTTCTCATCTGTGAACTGGGGATTACACACGTAGCCCACAGGGTTGTTTTGGAGATTCAGAGTAATGTGTGTGTCTTGGATTGAGTGCCCTTGCATACCGAGCTTATTCCTCAGGCCTGGGTGCAGGGAGTCTATTTGAGATCTGATGGCAGGGAGTGGGAATAGGAAAGCAGACGCAAGACTGAGTTAGGGGGAGAAGCAATCACAATGGGAACGGGGTGTTGAGGCTTTTAATTTAGGATACAGGGGCTTGATTCCCCCAGGACTTCTGAGCAACATGGGTTCTGTCCTAGAATTGTCTACCAGAAACAGGAGGCTGGGCTCTTCTTCGCCTGTAGTGGTGTTGAGCATTCCTCCTAGTAAGGTGACCTATCCTACCTTCCTGGGTTTGGCTTTCCATGCCTTTGAAAAGGCTTCGAGGCAGAAGGACATGGAGAGCTGCGTGCTGCACAGTTGTGATAAGACACCATTTCAGCAGGAGCCTGCACTTACATAGAGCCGTTCGTCACTGCTATGATGGATATCAGGAGGAGCCCTGGAAGTGCAGTGGTTACAAGTTGGTTTGCTAACTTCAAGGTCAGCAGTTCAAAACTACTAGCTCCAAGGAAGAAAGATGGGGTTTTCTACTCCAATAAAGAGTTGTAGTGTTTGAAACTCGCAGGGGGCAATTGTACACTGCCCCACAGGATCGCTATGAGTCGGTATTGACTGGAAGGCAGTGAGATGGTGTCAGAGATGGGTCAAAGGAATGTGGCATGGCAACCCTAAGAATCTGCTACAGAACCATAAAGTGCCTGGGATAGATGAGTTTATTGTGCTTGACCTTTTAAAACCATCAAACGGGCAACAGTTAGAAAGACAAACATACCAAGTGTCATTGGAGATCCGGGGAAAGCAGAGAAACACTGCTAATGATGCAGGTTTGCTGCACAGCAATCTGGCAGAGCTTAGTGAAAGCCCATTGAATGGACCCTAGGACCTAGTGAGCCCCTCCTGGGCGTACAACCAAAGAAGCGCAATCACTGAGTTGACTTTCATTCCTCATGACCCTATCAAACAAAGCTGAATGGTCCCATGATGTTTTCAAGGCTTCTATTGGGAAGTAGACAGCCATGCCTTTATCCCACAGTGTGTGGAAGACGGCTTCAAACTACTGACCTTTGGGTTAGCAGCCAAGCACTTAATATCTCCCCCATCAAAGCTCTCTCCTGGATGGATAAAAACAAACAAAACCCCAGTTGATTCTTCCTCATTAGCAACCCTACAAGGCACAGTAGAATTGCTGCTATAGGTTTACAAAACTAAATTCTTACGACAGCAGACAGCCTCTCTTTGCTCCATGGAATAGCTGGTGGGTTGGAACTGCTCACCTTGGGTTTAGCAGCCCAACGCATAATTCCTGGGTATATAGGCCAAGCTATTTATCCAATTCACAGGGCCCTTGGGGCATTTTTAAAAGAATGGTCACCACGCTGATACCTGCAGTAGAGAAGAGTTGGAGCCGAATTGGATGCCAATCAACAGACAACTGAAGAAGGAAAAAAAAGAAAGATGATGATTGCTCATGACCAAGTGGCACGCAGCAGCACATGCAATTGATATGCAGCATGGCAATAACTCTTAATGACATTGCAAGGAGTTGAAAAGGTCAGAAACTGAATGAGATTTATATTGCAGTACCATTCATGGAAGCTGAAAGCCCATTCACCAAGCAGCATGGTCTAGTGCACATGGCAGCATGGTCTAGTGCACATGGCTGTATGCCTATAAGGACACACACACACACCAAGCACCCAGCAGGGGGTACTTGTCTGAAGAGGGGAATAGAAGTGATGTGAATGTGGAAAAGGAGGGACAAAACACAAGCAGGGCCTGACATTGATCAGGGTTCACTGTGTGCTATAAAGTAGGCATGATTAATCACTTCCCTGTACCAGAAGGCTGAGCTAGATTTTTAAAGCAAATCGAGTACCTGGAACACAATGGTTGTTAGCTGCTGTTGAGTCAGCCTCCAGTCCAACTCACTGTGACAACCAGCTCCCAGTGACTCCATGGGCAATATTCTCCCCGGTCCTGCACCATCTCTTTGGTTGTGCATCAGATTGTGATTCACAGGGGTTTTCGTTAATTGGTTTTCAGAAGTAGAATACCAGGCTCTTCTTCACCGCTCATCTTAGTCTGGACACATCACAGAAACAGGTTCAGTCTCATAGCCGCACCCAACCAAGCTTCCCCATTTCAGTATCATAGCAACACAGAAATCAGTTCAGTACCACAGCAATAACCAAGCATCCCCCTGACAAATGAGTGTTGGATGCACATGAGTTGCATTGTCTTGGACTCAAACCCAGATCTCCCACATGGAAAAGGAGAATTCTACAACTGAACCACAATTTACCCTCAGAATATAATAAGTATCCAGTAAATGGTTATTAAGAATGTGGCTGCCAGGAAAATCCACCAATTTCCTGCCAAGGCTTAACACTAATATCTTCCCCCACACACTAGAAGGCTGCAGAGGAATGACTTTCTCCATGCCAGCCCTGGTATCTAGACAAGGGACCCTAACACTGAACCACTGAGCCCCAGCAGGCTGGGGAGCAATGTCAAATTGGATGAGGGACAATCCTGGTTGAGTTAGTTCCCCTAAGCTCCTAGGGCAGTTTAGCATGTCCACAGCTGTGTTCTGAATAGCCATGCGATTACCACCGAGAGAAATTCTACATGCTTTCACACCCCATGCTAGTCGTTGCAGCCATCGTTGAGTACAGTTCATGCTCATCACTATCTAGAACTCACGGTGACGCTGTGGGTGAGCCATTGGGCAGGTAACCTCAAGGTTGGCAGTTCAAAGGCACCAGTTGTTCTCTGAGAGGAAGGTGAGATGATCTGCTCCTGTCAAGATTTAGCCTGAGGAATTTTATATAGGGTCACAGTGAGTCAGGATCAACTCAATGGTGTGGGTTTGGTTTATTAGACCCACCATCAGATCATATTTAATGTATTTATTAACATGTATATTTGCCACAAATCCAATGTCTTATTTTTATCACTGCATTTCAATACAATTTGTGCCTTTGTGATTCTTTATTTCATTGGAGGTATTTGGAAATATTATTCTGGGGAGTGGGCAGGTGTTCCATAGCCTTTCCTAAATGCCAAAAGGATCCATAGGGTTGCAATGGCTAAGACCCTCTGATAGAGTTTATCAAAGAGCCCTGGAGGCACAATGGTTAAGTGCTCAGCTGCTATCCAAAAGGTTGAAGGTTTGAACCCACCAGTGGCTCTGTTCTTGGAAGAAAAACCAGGCAACTCATTCTTGTAAAGATTACAGCATAGAAAAGCCTAGAGCAGTGGTTCTCAAACTTCCTAATGCCACAACCCTTTCATACAGTTCCTCATGTTGTGGTGACCTCCACAACCATAAAAATATTCTCATTGCTGCTTCATAACTGTAATTTTGTTACAGTCACCCTGTGCAAGGGTCCCACAGGTTGAGAACCATTGGTCTAGAGAGCTCGGCACTGATGCATTGAGTCACTATGAGTTGGACTGGACTAGAAGGTTCCTAACAAAAACACCAACAATCATTTTTTACCATGACCTTGTTAACTCAAAAAGATTAATAAGCAAATTCACAAATGATGACATCCAGTTGCCCCTCCAAACTGGAGAAGCATGAGTTAAATGGTGACCCTGACCCCACGGTGTCCTCCAGCTGGTGCCATGCTGCCTTTATTCCTTCTGCCTCTCAGTTCTGTGGAGAAGAAGGGGAAAGGGAGGGAAAGAAAAAGAAAGAAATGAAAAGATAATTTTCCCAGCTTCTTCACATCACTGAATTGAACTTTACTTTTAATAAAAGTATTATGAAATGGAAATGGTGCTTTCACTATTTTGCTTTCAGGTGATATTCAGAGACATGGTGCTGGTAATTATTTGAGCCGGGGAGGTTAGTGTGCAGATTTTCTGAATATGGTTGAGCCACATGCCCCCTTCCAGGCCTAGCATTTCCCTGGGCTATGAGAAGTTATAGACAGTCTACCCTCTTCTTCCTCTGACTTCGCTGCAAACCATGGACACACTGGTTCTGACTTGACCTGGCTCCAGTACAGAAAAAAATATCCTCCTTGCATAATTGTAGTGCTTGAATTGGAAGGCACCCAGATACAAATCTCTCTTCTGGTGGCATAATGGGTTATGTGTTGGGCTATTAACTGCAAGGTCAGCAGTTGGAATTCACCAGTCGCTCCTTTGGAGAAAGATGAGGCTTTCTTCTCCCATAAAGAGTTATAACCTTAGATGAGTATAAAAACTCAAAATGCATTGGCAGAGATTCCACAGAGAATAAGCCTCCATTAAATCCCCTGGGACCATTCACCAGGGATGGGATTAAACCCTGCTCAACATCAGTACATCAGAAAGTGTATTGTTGCAGATATGATTAGGTTAAAAATTAACATCTTATCATTTGTCTTTACTCTTAACACGTTTTTCATTTGTTCTTTTTTTAATTTTCTGCTTTCCTTTTTATTGAAAAATTAACTAATGTCACTAAACAAGTAGAGAATTTGTTAAATGAAAATCTAATCGGTTATGTAAATTTTCACTGAAAACATAACACAATTTTATTTTTACAAAGAGTTATAGCCTTGGAAACCCAGGAGGCCGCAGTATTTTCTCTCGATAGGATTGTTATGCACCCAATGGCAATGAGTGTTGTTGGATTTTGTTTCTTTATTGTTTTCTGTAGCTATGGTGGGGTATAGGGGTTATGTGTTGGGCTGCTAAACGCAATGTCTGAAATGGCAAATTTGAAATCCCAAGCCACTCCAAGGGAGAAAGATGAGGCTTTCTACTCCCCTAAAGAGTTCCTGTCTCAGAGCAGCCAGTCCACAAAGAGAACAACATGGCTGGCCCCACTATGAGACAAGATGCCCCTCAGTTACCAAGGGTGATACAGGGGACAGCACTGGAGACACAGTGTGCGAATTGCACCTAACCTGATTCCACCACACCGAGGCAAAGTGTGGTGGAGTGCAGTGGAACAGCAAGGGAATGGAGTGGCAAGGTCCCCAGGGAATGCTGAAAGTGGACTTTGGGGCCAGGTTGTGGTGCCTCAACAGACTGGATTGGAAAACACTCCTAAGGTCCAACAAATGATCCTTGAACTAACTACAAGCTCTTCTTTCTTGATGTGTTTTGTTTTGTTCTTTGTCAGTGGTTAGTTTTTGTTGTTCTGTTGTCTGGTTGTATACTGTTGCTTTGTTTTCCTCTGTCTTGTTTTCGTGCATGTTAGTGTCTCCACAGGTCTGTCTAAATAAGAGAGGCTGGATGAACTATCTGGAGGAAAAACAACAGGACCGAAAGTTCCGGGGGCACTTGGGATAGGGGGAGGTGCGGGAGGTAAGGAAGTGGTGTTAACAAACACAGGGACAAGGGAACAACATGGGACTCGAAATGGTAGTGAGGGGGAAGTGGCAGGCCTGGTAGGGAATGATCAAGGGTAAGGTTACGTAAAGAAGAGGTATAGCTGTAACCCAGGTGGGGACGGAGCATGGTAGTGGGACAGGAGGAAAGTCAAGGGAGATGGAGGAAAGAGCTAGGAGTCAAAGTGCATTTATAGAGGTCTAGACAAAGACATGTGCATGCAAATATATATATGGATGGGGAAATAGATCTATGTGTCTATATTTATAGGTTTAGTATTAAGGTGGCGGCAGGACCTTGGGCCTTAACTCAAGCACTCCCTCAATGCATGAATACTTTCTTTTATTAAATTGGCACTCTACAATGCTCATCCTCCAGACACAACTGCTGAAGCCAAAGCTGGTGAACAAGTAAATGTGGTGAAGAAAGCTGATGGTGCCCGGCTATCAAAAGAGATAGTGTATGGGATCTTAAAGACTTGAAGATAAACAAGAGGCCATCTAGCTCAGAAGCAACAAAGCCCACATGGAAGAGCACACCAGCCTGTGTGATCACGAGGTCCCGAAGGGATCAGTTATCAGGCATCAAAAAACAAAAAAATCACAGCATTGGCTGCACACCTCCATGATACGATTGCCAAAGACAAACTTGTGCATAAGCAAATGTGGCGAAGAATGCTGACGGTGCCCGGCTATCAAAAGAGATAGTGTCTGGGGTCTTAAAGGCTTGAAGGTGAACAAGCAGCCATCTAGCTCAGAAGCAAAAAAGCCCACATGGAAGAAGCACACCAGCCTGTGCGATCACAAGGTGCCAAAGGGACCAGGTATAAGGCATTATGAAAAATATATGGTATATGATATATATATATATACACATAATAGTGAATGAAGGGGGAAGTGCAGAGTGGAGACCCAAAGCCCATTTGCTGGCCACTGGAGATCCCCTCACAGAGGGGTTTAGGAGAGGAGATGGGTCAGTCAGTGTGCGATGTAGTACCGATGAAAAACACAGCTTTCCCCCAGATCCTGGATGCTTCCTCCCCCCAACTACCATGCTCCGTATTCTACCTTGCAGGACTGGATAGGGCAGAGGTTGTACACTGGTACATATAGGAGCTGGAGGCACAGGGAATCCAGGGTGGATGATACCTTCAGGACCAGGAGTGTGAGCGGCGATACTGGGAGAGTAGAGGGTGAGTGGGTTGGAAACGGGGAACAGATTACAAGGATCCACATGTAACCTCCTCCCTGGGAGACAGACGGCAGAGAAGGGAGGGGAGGGAGACTCCGGATAGGGCAAGATATGACAAAATAACAATCTGTGGATTATCAAGGACTCATTAGGGAGTGGGGAGCGGGAGAGAGGGTAAAAAAAAGAGGACCAGATGCAAAGGGCTTAAGTGGAGAGCAAATGCTTTGAGAGTGATTAGGGCAAAGAATGTACGGATATGCTTTATACAATTGATGTATGTATATGTATGGATTGTAATAAGAGTTGTATGAGCCCCTAATAAAATGTTAAAAAAAAAAAGAGTTCCAGTCAGAGAAACTCTCAGGTGCAGTTCTACCCTATCCTATAGATTTGCCATGAGTCGGCATCAACTGGATGGCAGGAAGGACACATAACGATTCAGACCTGGGCTTAGTTTGGGTTCTCACTGAAACAGACCCTGGCCAAAGATTTAAAGTCAATGAGCTTATTTAGGAAACTCTGAGCATGCAGGTAATGATGTGGCATTGTGAGCCTGTGGAGGGAAGGCCACCGATAACAAATAGATTGTGAATCCAATTACAAACCTGGGAACCTGCTGCTTAATCAATTAGGAAGTCTCCAGGGGTAGGTGTAGCACACGCCTCTCAGAGTTTTGCCATCCAAGGAGTGAGGGGCCTGGTCATGGCTGTTCCCAGGGGCATATGTTCCTCAGCACATTCAGCCAGCACCAGCAAAGGGACCTTCAGAGCTGGCCCTTGGTGACTGAGGCGAGTACACGGAATCAGGAATTTGGGAATAAAGAGGAGGAACACCGGGAATGTCTGCTACAGATTGGAGACTGGAAAGTCAATTCGGTCCTCCTCAAGGGGACAGGCGCTCCCCTCTCTGGATCTCACTTTTAACATCGATACACAAAGGTCGATTCTGTGAGGGTCACAGACTGGGGACTCCCATGGCCAAATGAGGACCTGTGTGGACTCTGGTTGGCCTGCTTATTCACTGCCATCTAGAAGATTCCAACTCACAGTGACCCTGTAAGAACGAGCGGAACTGCCCCTGTGGGTTTCTGAGGCTGAAATTCTATATGGACTAGAAGGTCTCATCTCTGCACAGCCCCCCACCCTATCCCCCACCCCCCGCTCCCCCAGTGTGACTGGTGGTTTCAAACTACTGACCTTCTAGTTAGCTGCCCAACACATAACCCACTGTGCCATCAGGGCTCTTTGGCCTACTTGGCTTCTATCCAATGTTATTGAATCGCCTTTGAAAAAATCAGGAGGTTTTTAAGAAAACAGGAATTTTGACTTTCTCTAGAAAAATCGATCTGGCATCACTGGAACCTAAACTAGAGGATCCACAATTCCACGTGGCTCTGGGAATCTCAACATTTCTTCCTCCTGCTCAAAGTAAAATGGTTTAAGGGGACCTTTCACAGCTGGTGGGCTGGTCTCCTTTCTAGAAAGTTGCCTCTGTAAAGAAAATGCATCTTTCTTCCCTTTTACCTAGTTGGGGGTGGTGAAGGTAGCAGGAGCCATTGTGTTAAGAAAAAACAGTCCAGGTAGCTTCAGTCTGCCCTGCCAGGGCTTTAGAGGCCAAGCCTTTTTTGCTCCAGCTGACTGGCCTGCTGTTTCCAGGGCAGCCCCACCATCTGTTCCCAGATGCAGGGAGGGAGCCGACTTTCGTTCATCACACCTGCCCCAAACTCAGGCCCAGAACTACTGTCTAAACACAGAACAACTTTTGTCTGTGGCCAAATGCGGGACCCCAAATTTCTTCCCTCTTTCCCGATACTCCTTCAGTGACTTGATGACCTGGGCCAGGCTGAGATGAATTAGCTTGCTCCTCACAGCTGGCTGCTGGGTTCCAGTCAACTCCCAGAGGCCACTGGCTGTGCCCATCAGTAGAAGTGGGAGTTGAGAACCCTCAGCTCTTGGCTGAGCAGCTCTGTCAGTCTGTAGCTGTTGACTGTAGCTGCTTCTGACAGCCAGTCTAGCTGGTGCTTTAAGTCATTTCAGTCGCTCCACCTCAGCTGTGATTAGTCTAGTCTCTGTAGCCTCAGAGGGAGGGGAAAACAAAACACCTCAATGACTTTGAATCAGAGTGGGTTATCCTCTTTTAAAAGGCAGAAAGTCTGAATTGGAGGATATTTTGGGGGGGGTGTCTCTTTTATGCATTTCACATTTATGAAATAAGAACTAACAGTATTTGTTCCAGTAAGTGGATCAGAACCACCTAAGGGCCCACTCCTCCCACCAGGCCACGCCTCACTAAAAATAGAGGTCCATTACTTGTCTGGCATTTTGTGGTACTGTGGTGACTTTTGTTTTGTGAGATACTGGGAGCTATGTGATTGGCATTTCATATACCAGCAGGGTCACCCAAAGAGCTTCCAGACAAAGAACAGACAATGAAGAAGGAATTGGCTACCTGCATGGGAAGAATGAGCCATTGAAAACCCTATGGATAGCAGCAATACTGTCAGTTACTAGACCCCCCATGAACAACAGAAGAACATTGTCAGAACGTGTGCCAGAAGATGAGCTCGTCAACTTGGAAAGTACTCAAAATACTGGCTGAGGATGAGGAAGAGCTGACTTTTCATAGGCAAGTCGACCATAATGATGCAAATCGAGTATAGCCATCAGGACCTTCATTTGCTGATGGGGCACAACTCAAAATGAGGAGAAACAGTTCAAATCGTCATTAATAATTGAAACTTGGGATGTATGAAATATGAATCTAGGGACATTGGAAGTCATTAAAAATGAAATGGAATACATAAAGATTGATATTGTAAGCATTAGTTAGCTGAAATGGACTGATATTGACCATTTTGAAACAGAAAATCTTATGGTTTACTCTGCTGGAAATGACACAATCAAGAGAAACAACATTGCATTCATCATCAAAAGGACATTTTAAGATCTATTTTAATGTACAATGTTATCTTTGCTAGGATGCTATCTAGCTCCCTTCAAGGAGAACCAATCAATACAACTATTGTTCAAATTTATGCACCAACCACCCAAAGCCGGTGATGCAGAAATTGAATAATTCTACCACCACATTCAGTCCCAAATTTGTCAGACTTGCTATCAAAATGCTATTGGAATGCAAAAGTTGAAAACAAAGAGGAAGGATCAGTAGTTGAAAAATATGGTCTTGGTGATAGAAACCAAGCTGGAGATCGCATGACAGAGTTTGCAAGACCAATAAATTACTGCTAGCACATACTATATTTTCCAACTTCTGTTCTTTCCTCTTTGGTTCCAACATTTGCACTCCAATCACCAATAATTACCAATTTATCTTGATTGTATGTTAGAATTTTGCATGATTAATGATTTCTTCAAACATTTGATCAACAACAAAAAAGGTGACCATAAATGTGGACTTCTCCAGATGGAATACACGGAAATCAAATTGACTACACCTGTGGGAAGAGACAATAAAAGAAGCTCAATATCAGCAACTGAAACCAGTCCAGGGACTGATTGTGGAACAGATCAGCAATTGTTCATATGTGAGCTCAAGTTGAAGTTCAAGAAAATGCAAACAAGTACACGAGAGTCAATATACAACCTTGATAATAACCCACCAAATTTTGAGAACATCTCTGAATAAAGCACAGTGTCATTTAAAAAAATGGAAATAAAGAAAAGATACAAGTGCATGTCAGAAGAGACTCTGAAACTTACTCTTAATCAGAGAGTAGCTAAGGCAAATGGAAGAAATGATGAAGTAAAGAGCTAAATAGAAAATTTCAAAGGACAACTCGAGAATACAAAGTAAAATATTATCACAAAATGTGCAAAGGCCTAGAGTTAGAAAACCAAAACAGATCATATTCAGCATATCTTAAACTGAAAGAACTGAAGAAAAATGTCAAGTCTCGAGGTGCAATATTAAAAAATTCTATGGGGAAAATATTGAATGATGAAGGAAACATCTGAGGAAGATGGAAACAATATGGAGTCACTGTATCAAAAAGAATAGACCAACATTCAACAATTTCAGGAGGTAACATATGAGCAAGAACCAATGGTCAGGAAAGAAGAAATTCAAGATGCATGGAAAGCACTAGCCCAAAACAAGATGCCAGGAATTGCTGGAATATCTATTGAAATGTTTCCACAAGCTGATAAAGCACTGGCAGCACTCACACATCTATGTCAGGAAATTTGGAATACAGCTACTTGGCTAACAGACTGGAAGAGATCCATATGTGTATACATACCAAAGAAGGGAGACCAACCGAATGGTCAAATTATGTAACACTATCATTGGCATCACATGTGAGTCAAATTGTACTGAAGCTAATACAACAACAGTTGCATTAATTCATTGACAGAAAGTTACCATATTCAGCATTCAAGAGCCATCGTGGCACAGTGGTTACAGGTTGGATTGCAAACCCCAAGGTCAGAAGTTCAAAACCACCAGTCACTCCGTGGAAGAAAGGCAAGGTTTTCTACTCCCATAATGAGTTACAGTCTCAGAAACTCACAGGGGCAGTTAGTTCTACCCTATACTATAGGGTCAGGATGAGTTGTCATCAACTACAAGGCAGTGAGTTTGGTTTCCCAGAGATTTAAGCCAGATTCAGAAGAGGATGTGGAACAAAGGATATCAGACATCAGATGGATCTTGCCTGAAAGCAGTGAATACCCAAAAGATGTTTACTTATGTTTTATTAACACCCAAGGTATCTGACTGTGTGGATCATAACAAAACATGGATAGTTTTGAGAAGGGAATTCCAGAACACTTTGTCTTGCTCATGTGAAACTTGTACATGGATTAAGAAGCAGTAGCACAAATAGAACAAGGGTAGATTGCATGGTTTAAGAATCAAGAAAGGTGTGCATCCAGGTTGCACCCACTTATTATACTTTTTCAATCTGTATGGTGAGCGAATAATCAGAGAAGCCAAATTATATGAAGAAGAACACAGAATCAGATTTGGAGGAAATATTATTAACAACTTGCTATATGCAGACGACACAGTTTGGCTTGGTGACAAGGATGGGGGACTTGAAGCACTTGCTGGTGAAGATCAAGGATTGCAGCCTTCAATGTGGGATACAACTCAACACAAAGAAAACCAAAATACTCACAACTGAACCAATAGGTAACATGATGATAAATCGAGAAAAACTTGAAGTTGTCAAGGATTTTGTCTTGCCTGGATCCACAAGCAATGCTCCTGGAAGCAGCAGTCAAGAGATGAAAAGATACATTGCACTGGGTAGATCTGCTGCATAAGAGCTCTTTAGAATGTTGAAAAGTTAGGATGTTACTTTAAGCAGGAAGTGCACCTGATCCAAACCATGGTATTTTCATTGGCCTCATCTGCATGTGAAAAGCTTGCCATTGAGTGAAGAAGACCCAGGTAAACTGTATGAATTTGAACCATGGTACTGGCAAAGAATATTGACAGTACCATGGACTGCCAAAAGAACAAACAAAATCTGTCTTGGAAGTATGGCCAGAATTCTCATTAGAAGTAAGGATGGTGAGACTTTGGACATGTTGTCAGTGGAGACCAGTCCCTGGAGAGGCATCATGCTTAGAAAAATGGAAGGGCTGTGAAAAATGTTTGAAGGACCTTGAAGAGCTGGATTGACACAGTGACTACAACAAGAGGACTGAGCATAGGAACACTTGGGTGGATGGAGGAGGAGCTGTTATTGTTACATTCTGCTGTGAATAGGTTTGCCATGGACCAGAACCAACTGGATGGCAAACTAACAACAACAACAACAACAACAACAACAACAGGGAGAGACATTAAAAAGCCAAACTCACTGCCATTGAGTTGACCTTGATTCAGAGCAACCCGTGAGTTTCCCGAGAGTGTAACTTTTCACAGGAGGGGAAAGCCTGTTTAACCTACTACTTAGCAGCCCAGCCCATCACCAGGGCTCCACAAGGATAGAGAGAAGCACTGTTAGGGCTGGATAGGGCAGAGGCTGTACACTGGTATATATGAGGGCTGGAGGTACAGGGAATCCAGGGTGGAAGATACCTTCAGGACCAAGGGTGTGAGGGGCGATGCAGGGAGAGTGGAGGGTGAGTGGGCTGGAAAGGGGGAACTGATTACAAGGATCCACATGTGACCTCTTCCCTGGGAGAGGGACAGCAGAGAACCGGGGAAGGGAGACTCTGGAAAGGGCAAGATATGACAAAATAACGATGTATAAATTACCAAGGGCACATGAGGGAGGGGGGAAAGGGGAGGGAGGGGGAAAAAAGAGGACCTGATGCAAAGGGCTTAAGTGGAGAGCAAATGCTTTGAGAATGATTGGGGTAGGGAATGTATGGATGTGCTTTATACAATTGATGTATGAATATGTATGGATTGTGATAAGAGTTGTATGAGTCCCTAATAAAATGTAAAAAAAGAAAAGAGGAGAAAAAAATGATTAGGGCAAAGACTGTACAGATGTGCTTTATACAATAGATGTATGTATATGTATGAACTGTGATAAGAGTTGTATAAGCCCCTAATAAATTGTTTAAAAAAGTGATCCTCAATTCTATCTGAATCCTTGCCAGAGCTGCAAGTTGCCTTAATAAACACGAGCAAAAAAGTACCTCTGGCAGCAGACCGCTCAGGTTCAAATCCAGGCTCTCTAACTTATTGACTATGTGACCTTGGGCAAACCTGGACCTCTCTGTGCTTCCAAAGACTCACTTTCCAGAAGGGAAGTCATAAGCCAACTTTTCTTATTCCTCACTGGGTTGCTTTGAAGATGAAATGAGACATCTGTCTAAAAATGCTTCTGACCATCCCTTGGTTCTCAGAGCTCCACAAATGCTATGGATTATTGTTATTAGATTATGAATGATTTTTTTCCAAGGGTAGTGCAAAGATTAACATCAGTGCTACTTCTCTCTGACAAAACATAAATCCAAATTTCTAAATAGCAGGGTCTGAATGGATGCGCTGTTAACAGCATCTTGCTTTTCTCCCATCACTTGTCACAGTAAATCTGATAAGAAATGCTGGGCTAGGGCCTGCAGCCAAGCCCCTCACTGGCAGCGTGCAGGACCTCAGGTTGTTGGCAGGCCAAGGGGCATCACAATGGCAAGAGGAGACTCCACAAAGGGCCCCTGCTTCCTCCACCACGCCCCCCTTCCCCACATTTAGGGTGAAATGTCAAAATACAATTTTTTTGTCACCTGGAGAAATAATGAGCCCCCTTTCCCGTTGCCTTGGCATCATCAGAGCGCAACAGTCACGTGGGGTAATCACTGTCTCAGTGTTAATGCTGCTCAGTTCAAACATTTACACAGGCCCTGGCGAAATGAAACCCGTGCTTTCTACCTAGGTGGAGTTTGAGGCGATACAGCCCATTTGCTTCTGCTGAAGAGGCTACCTCAGAAAAACAGGAAATAAAAACATAGAGGGTGCCATTGACATTAGGTTTCTCGTTTTCTTCCTTTCTTCCCTACCTTCCTTTCTTCTTCTTGCCCTTCTCTTTCTCTTTTCTTCCTTCCCTCCCTCTGCTCACGTCTTCCTGCCTGCCTTCACCTTCCATCTTCCCTCCCGCACTCCTCCATTTCTTCATCGCTCCTCTCTCCCCACCCCCACCTTTCTCCTTTACTTCCCTGCCTTTTCCCTTCAGCCTCCCAGTCTCCCTCCTTCACTCTCTCCCTTTCCTCCTTCCTTTCCCCACCTTGTTTTGATCCAGTGATTTGTACTCCTTTCTTCCTCTCATCCCACCCCTCCCCATTGCTGGAGAAACATCAGTTCCTTGTGGCGCTGGTTTCTTGGCGCCAGACCCTGTTCTTTGGGTGTTCACAAGTCTGCGTCCTGTGTGCAAACATAAGACAGACATATGATCAGGGTTGGACAGAAGATGGGATTTGACAGGTGTTCTGCATCCCAAATGTTCAGGAGGCAAAGGTAAAGTCAGGCTCCTGCCTTTAAGGTTATCTCTCCCATTGTAACTGCATCCCACAAAGGCTCCTGCCTCCTGGCCACATGAGGCCTGCTGCCTGCCTTCCTCTAACTCCTGGGGAATTGGGGCAGCAGTGGCAAGAACAACAAAAATCCCCAGGAGTTGACAAGAAGGGAGGCTGCCTTGCTCGAGAGACGGCCCCCTCACCCACCTGCATGTTGTTGAGATGCAGGTTCTCATCCCTGTGGCTGGGCAAGAAACGCCTCCTCTCCAAACGCAGTGGCTTCAAACAAGGACCATCATCGTGTGGTTGCTGGGAGGCCACTGGGTCGTGCTTGGAGTCTCCCATGAGTTGGCAGTCACATGGGAGCTGGGGCAGGGGCCTCTGGTGACTCCAGTGCCTACACGTGCACTCAGAGGGCTGGCAGCTGAAGCTGGCCGTTATCTGGGTGCTTAGCTAGGTTGTTGGTTGGAGTGTCTCCACGTGGCCTTTCCAGGTGGCTCAGGCTTCTTTCAGCATAGTGTTCGGGTGCTGAGAAGTGTCCTGAGAGGTAGCACGTGGAGGCTAGACATTCTAAGGGTGAGCACTCAAGAAGAAGTCTTTGAAGGGATTTTTCAGAAGCCGTGAAGCACTTTGGGGGAGGAAAGGGGGTTTCCCAAACTAGATGTCACAGTGTCATCTTCTCCATAATCTATTGGTCACAGAGGTCATGAAACATCCCAATTTAAGGGGAAAGGACATAGACTCTACCTTCCTATAGGTAGCCTGTCAAGGAATTTGGGGGTCACATACGAAGACTGGGAGACCCTGGGTGGCACAAATGGTTAAGGACTCAACGTATCAAGAGGTGGGCAGTTGCACCCCTCAGAACAAATAACTAATGGCCTGCTTCTAGAAGCCCACAGGCTTGAGAATCCTGTGATTTGTAGTTTCTCCCTGGCACCCAGGGGGTCCTCGGGAGCCAGAACCAACATAACAGCAATGGGTTGGGTTTTTGTTGGTTTTGTTTGGGCTAATATTAAAATGACTAGTATGAAATTATATATGTATTGTGTTTAACTCTCAGGACTCTGATTATGCTGAAGTTGAACAAAACCGTCTGCCTCTTCTATGAACGCCAGCCGATGGAGGCAAAGGGTGAGGGTCTAGAGGAAGAATGAATGTCAAATTCCCGTCCTCATGTTTCAGCTGTCCTTAAAGGGCACAGGGGATAAACCAGATGTCTTTGATATGATTTTAGCCTAATGACGTGCTAGTATGATGATGAGCAGCCTGAAAAGTGGTTTTAACTAATGTGATCCAATATTTGAAAAGTTGACGATTTCACATCAAATTTTATATTCTCAGCATCTCAGTTACAAACAGAAAATCAGGCCTTAAAATCCTTGCATTTCCCCAAGGCAACAACAGTCTGGAGCTAGAATTTGAATGTCCCCTGTGGATGAGCTGACACGTGCCTGTTAACCACAGTCCCCATCCATCCCTATTGCCCCCAACACAGAGGTTGGCTACAAGTATCCTTTATCTATATGGCTAAAAAGGTTAGTTGGTTTGGATTGGGTTGCTAGTTTTTCCTGTTTTGTTTTTGCTTACTTTTGATTTTTGGGGGGCTAGGAAATGGTGTGTATTTTGGTACCATGTCTTCCAAAGCGAGAAAATAAAACCCAGTAAGCCAAGAAGGTCAAACAGTCTAGATTAATGATGAAAGGAGGAGCCCTGTTGGTGAAGTAGATTATGAGTTAGACTTCTAACGGCAAGATCAGAAGTTCGAAACTCCCCCCACCCCCACTCCACAAGAGAAAGATGAGATTTTCTACTCCTATAAAGATTTACAGCCTTGGAAACCCACAGGAGCAGTTCTATACTCTGTCCAAAGGGTTGCTATATGTCAGAATTGATTCCAGGGTAGTGAGGTTTTCTTGATTGACATAAATAATTTTTGGTGAGTATTGAAAAAACCAGTCAATATTATTTTTAATACACATCAAAGAAGGTCCACATTAATTGTTCACACAACCCTGCCACCTTCTTTCTTTATTCCCTTGCCTCCCACTCTCCTTTCTTCCTCCCTATGGTCTTTTATCTCATTCGTTTTCTTTCAAGGGTTAGCCTAGGAGTGGGAAAGTCTGACTAATTCTTAACCAAAAGACTAAATTGGTTTTATTGTTGGTGTTATTACTTGGGTTAATTATTTTTCTTTTCTCTTCTTCTATTGGTTTGTGTCATGTAACCCAGAAAATGGGAAACATTTGGAACATCAAAACACTATCCTTTCTCAGTAGACTACAAGCATTAAAGGCAACAGAGATAAATACTCCAATAATAACAATAACATACAAGGATAGCTAAAGAGATAAATAGATAGATAGAAAAACCACAATATCTTAGCAGTTGTGGGAAGGAGAATGGGATTAGCCCCATGAATAAATATAGGTTTGCCAGAGAATAGTTCTATATACATATTAGCATATACTACAAATATGCCCATGAATATAATAGTGCATCCAGGAGGCATAGTTATGAAAATGTCTTAGCTATAACAAAACCCCTTGAGGGAGCGTGTCCTAAATATCGGGGATCAGGAACATAGCTCTGAGAGACCTTAAGATCAATTGATACAAACTAGCTCGCAAAGACAATGTTCTGTATCCATCAGGGAAGTGACTGGGGTCTTCAAAAGCTAGTGAGTAGCAAACTAAAAGTCAGTTCTTGGTCTCACCCTATGTGTTGGACAGGGTTCTCTAGAGAGACAAAACCATATTGCTAGTAATTATATATAAATATATCTATAAAGCTAGATATACAATACAAGAAATGAACCACTAAATTATATACAGATAGATAACACAAGAAACTAACAGTTAAATTATAAAACAGTGAGACACTAGCAGTCCTTTAAGGCTTGAGAGCCGCCAGTTGCCAGTCCCTTTCTGTAGAGAGAGCTGGGCTATATATACCCAGGCAGCAAACAGCAAGGCAAGTCAACAACTGTCACCAACTGTCGGTCCCCAGCTCCAGAGACGAACATTCCAATCCTGTGGGATTAAATGGACCTCAACTTACAGCAACACAGTCCACAAACTAGGCATCCCACAGGCAGTGTACCCCTTTAAATTGAGGCATAGAACAAGCAAGGCGAGGCTCACGAAGCCATTTATCCCTCTGCCCTTCGATTAATCCTACTTGTGTTTATCGGCCAGGCTGGCACAATAAACTATTGCACCCTGTCTGGAGCAAATAACAGTGAAGAAAATCAAGATGCCTGGCAACAATTAGTCCAAATCAGTAATGGACTATGCGTACCTCAGCCTCTATGATGCTAAGGTCAGAAGAACTAAATGGTGCCTGCCTATCACAAACAGCTGCTCTGAAAGGGATCATGGTACATGATGCTAGATAGAGTGGGGAGTAATGTGTAAGAAAACTGAAAGTCATACTACTACTACCAATAGTAATAATAATAATGATAAAAGATGAGGTTTATTGGTTAGATAAACTAGTGAGATCCCCACTACTATGGTCCTTCATCACCCTTCAGGTCTGGAACTGAATTCAACCCCCTGAAAAATAAACAGGTTTATAAAGTGAACCTTATGAGAATCAAAGATTGCAGCCCTCAGTATGGATTACAACTCAATGTCAAGAAGACACACATGCTCACAACTTGATCAATAGGTACCATGATAAATAGAGAAGTTTGTTGTTGTTGTTTAATTTGTTGTTATTTGTTGAAGTTGTCACAGATTTTTGTCTTGATGAGGTCTATAATCAATGCTCTTGGAAGCTGCAATCATGAGATCAAATGACGCATTGCATATGGATACATTTGGTGCACAATACGTCTGTAGAGTGCTAAAAAGCAAGGATGTTACTTTGAGGACTAAGGTGCACCTTACCCAAGCCATAGTAATTTAAATTGCTTCATAAGTATGTGAAAGTCAGACATTGAATAAGGAAGGCTGAAGAAGAATTGATATGTTTGAATTGTGGTGCTGGTGAAGAATATTGAAAGTAACATGGACTGCCAAGGGAACAAACAGATCTGTCTTAGAAGAAGTATGGTCAGAGGGCTCCTTAAAGGCAAGGATGGTGAGACTTCCTCTCACATACTTTGGTCATGTTATTAAGAGAGACTAGTCCCTGGAGAAGGACATCATGCCAGGTGAAGTAGAGGGACAGTGAAAGAGAGGAAGCCCCTTAAGGAGATGGATTGACAGTGACTGAAACAAGGGGCTCAAGCTTGGGAACAATTAGGAGAATTATTCAGGGCTAGGTAGTGTTTCTGTCTGTTTGGCATAGGGTCAATGTGGGTTGCAACTGGCTCAATGGCACCTGATAAGAACAACTACACCAAAATGAATCATAGCACTGAGGAGCACACATTCCTCAGAACCATCAACCATTCAAAAGCAAATAGGCAGTATTTGCCCAAGGCCAAATTCAAATGGCAGGCAAGGTTAGGGGAGAAGGGTGGATGAAAACAGGAAGCAGAGTTTCAATGGCATGAGTGATATTACATTGCAGGAGATTGTCATCAATGTCACATAACAAAACGTGTATAAATTGTTACATGCAAAGCTGATTTTCTCTGTAAATCTTAACCCACCTTACAATAAAAAGTTTCTTTTTTTAAAAAAAAAAGACACCATCGTTCATATAATAGACACAGCCAAAGATCTCCTGGACAATCCTAAAATGATCTCCCAAATGATTTGGGTAGTTAGCCCTCCCCAGGGAGTTCTACCCATTGAACCGCTGGGCGGTTATGGCTGCAATTATATTTCAGGCCAGAAGAGGCAGCAGAGGCCTGGTTGTTCAAATGCTGCAAAACTACCAGACAATGGGCAGTTTCTTTCCACGGACGACTAGCGGCTCTGTCATATCCATGTCTGGTGTTCAACACTTGGCGACAGAATCCAGCCCGCTGGGTTTGGGTGGGGTCTGTTTCTCACCCATGCTTGGCTTGGGATTGTTCTATGGCATCCACAAAGTGGAGTCCTCTCCTTTCTGATGTCCCGAGAAAGCTGTTTTCTCCTTTTTCTCTCTCTGGCCCTCTTCCCAAGAACCCTGGGGTTCACTCTGCTTTCCTCTGGTTGATGTTTCTCAGGCAGTTACTTGACCTTGGTTCATCTACTGCAGGTGACCATTTGCAAGGAAATGTACCGTCCTTGGATGGTATTGTTCATGAGCTAGGCTGCGAACTACGGGTTAAAGGTTTGAGTTCACCCAGAGGTGCCTTCCAAGAAGGGCCTGGTGATATGCCTCTGGAAAAAAAACCCACCCCAGCCATGGAAAATTCTAGGGACTGGACTTCTCTAACACACTTGGGCTCTCCATGAGTCCGAGTTGACTCAATGGCAATTGGTTGCTGGTATCTGTCAGAGCCCCCATTAAAATGTGTTCTTTTTTCGATAACAACATAAACTCACTGCCATGGAGTCAATTTTGACTCAGTATAGAACACCCCCTGCTGTTTCCTCGCTTGCTATTCTTTAAGGAAACAGAAAGCCTTTGCTTTCCCCTGCAGAGTGGCTTGTGGTTTCAACTACTGACTTTGAGGTTAGCAGGCACCATAGCACCATGATTCCTAAGGATGCTGATAGAAAGGGAGAACCTTGTGGAATGTAATTTAAAATTCTTTAATTATCTAGACTTACTTAACTGGAAGAGTCCCAGAGACTACGACCCTGAGTTACTCTTCAAACCTTGAATTGAAACTGTCCCCTGAAGTCATCTTTAAACTAAATAACAATTTAGCTCTTAAAGGATTGCATCCTTGAGTATTGCAGTCTTTAAAAAATCAGCACAAAACTAAATGGGTTACAGATAATTCAAAATATATGTGAGAGGGTTGTGGCAGAGAGATTAAGTAAAAAGAAAGGAAACACCTAGAATAGAAAGAACAAGAATGTTAATTCAATATGAAGAGTGTGACCAATGTCACTGAACATTGTGTCCAGAAAGGGTTGAAATGGAACAGATTTTGCTTTGTATGTTTTCACATATCAAAATTAAATATTAGTAGAAAAAAAGAGAGACTCGCATCTGTTTGAGGCAGACTACCAAATACTGGGTTATATATAATGCTAAGTATTGAATATTATCCCATTTTCATATGGCAAGTATGGAAAGCCAAGGATGGAGTGAGGCATTCACAGGGGAGATGGCATTTGAATGATCCGGGAATATGGCTAAGAAGATGCTCATTCCCGAGTGTTTCCACTGGGTTCGCAAACACATCAGCAAATGAATGTCAAATAACTCGTCTCACCGTCTAACTCAGAGCTGTGCAACCAAACTCTCTTCTATGATGAAAATGTTCCAGAGCAGTGATCCTCAACCTGTGGGTCGCGACCCCCATGGGGGGGGAGGGGTCGAACAATGCTTTCACAGGGGTCATCCGATTCATCACAGTAGCAATATTATAGTTATGAAGTAGCAACAAAAATAATTTTATAGTTGGGGGTAGCACCACACATGAGGAACTATATGAAAGTGTCACAACATTAGGAAGGTTGAAAACCACTGTTCTAAAGGCATGACATCCAATCTGGTAGCTACTACATTTTATCAGGAAAGACCAGTCCATGGAAAGGGACATCATGCTCGGTAAAACTGAAGGTCCACAAGAAAAGAGACTGACCATCAAGGAGATGGGCTGACACCATGGCTGCAACAATGGACTCCAACCTAACAACCATGGCAAGATTTGGCACAAGATCAGGCAGTGTCCTCAAAGTAACATCCTTGATCTTCAGTCTTTTTAAAAGATCTGTTGTAGCACATTTAGCCAATGCAGCATGTCATTTGATGTCTTGACTAATGCTTCCTTGAGCATTGATCTGGCTTAGGGTTTAAAAATTCCCCTTGGCTTCTCAATCATACAGGAGGCCCACACAGTGATCATCTTTCCTCACTACAGAGTGTCATGCCCCACTCACATTGGTCTCCTTGCTGTTCCAGGAAGAAGCTTGGAGAACCCAATCACAAGGCCTTTTGCACTGACTGTCTCCTACCTGGAACACTTTCCCCACCGCCAGATGGCCACTCCTGTGTCTTCCTGCCTTATTCAAGTACTGCACTGTCAATGAGATCTTCCTTGGCTGCGATGCACTACTTGCCCCAAGTTTCCCATCCAGCGCAGTTTAGTGAGAAAAATCTCACTGCTACCTGCAGGGGTGGGAGCCTTGGCACTGGCATCTCACAGAATGGAGCATAATCAGAACAGAAATGAGGCCCTACCTCTCATGCTAAAAGGCTGCTAACTGCAAGGTCTAAACCACCACACAACCAGCCACTTCTCAGGAGAAAGGCTGAAAGTTAGTCTCAGAAACCTACAGGGGAAGTTCTACCCTGTCTTATAGGGTCATTATGAATCAGTATCAACTCTATGGCAGTAAATTTGCATTTGGGGGGGCGCGTTCTAAGGAGCTCTGGGTCACATACCCTGATCAATCCAACTGGCAGCTGCATCAGCTGGCTAAGGCTTCAAAAGACTGAGTAGGTAACCCAGAGCTCATTGCTGTTGGCAGAAACTTGTGGGGGGTCAGAAGGACTTGAGGTGATGGTGTCCTTCTCAGTGGCCTCAGATAATCTTCTCCCCGGTCTGGGCATCAGCATCTTCTTTGCAAAATGGGATGATTGCATTAGAGAACCACTAAACTCCTACATACCTGAGCAACCAGGAAGCAATTGTGAATCCTGGAGAGGAGCAAAGACTATGCTGGTGGCTCTGCAAATCTTGGGAAGCCTGGATCCGATGTGGCTGGAACTGTCCACTGCGAGGCACCAAGAATCCCGAGAGCTGTGGTTCAGGTCTCCCCCTTGCCTGTGTACCATGGAAGATTTAATAAATGTTCTCCTCATGCTACCTTTAGGATCCTTGGTGGCAAAGTGGCAAAATCCCTTCACGTTGGCCTGCTAACTGCAGGGTTGGCAGTTCAAACGCACCTGCTGCATTCCTGTAGAAAGGGCAGCTTTCAACTCCCACAAAGAATTGTTGTTTCAGAAATCCACAAGGACAGTTGTATCCTGTAACTATGAGTCAGAACTGGCACAATAGCAGTGCGTGAGTGAGCTTTAAACTACATTTGAGACTGGGGTCTATTTTGAATTCCCCTACCTGTCCATTGGGTGTCATGGGAAGAAAGTAGATAGGAGAAAAAAGGGTAGGAGGCAGTGAGGGAGGAGGGTAGAATGTACTGGAGTAACACATTCTGGCAGAAAATTGTGTGTATGTGTGTGTGCGTGTTCTATTGTAATTCACACAGAGTATGGGTGGGGGAGGGAACTGAAAAAGTAATTATCCATGAAAAAGAAATTTTTTTTTCTTTGGTGATTTTCCTTTTGTTGAGCTAAGGGATGGAGAATGTACTGCATAGGCGTGACCAGCCACTAGACCGGTGTGCTATTAACACACCCTCCTGCCTTTGCATACTGGGGGCCTCTCTGTAAACAGAAGTGACTTGTGACTTCTGATTTCCTGGGGCTCTAAAGAGAACCCGAGAATAGAAGTTTTAAATCGTGAACAAAGGGGAGACAAAGGGTTAATGAGAGGACAGAAGTTTGAAGTTTCATTGGATGAACACAGCGCCAGCATCCAACAAACATGCCAAAGGCTGAACTCTGCCCGGAAGTAATGAATGAACACTGCCTTTAGCCCGAGTCCTCACTCTCCCCGTCTCCTGCACTCCAAGCCAGCCTCACTAAGAGTAGTCAAAGGTGACATGATGGTCCTTTCATCTCTCTCTGACCCCTCACACTGCCTTCACCTCTATCCATGTTGCTTCATCCTTCCCCCTTCTCCTTCTTCCTCTTTGAAAGATCTAATTCACACTAACTGGTAAAAGTCAGTTAGCACACAAGAGAGGCGACATCTCCTTTCTCAGCCTATACTGCAGAAAAGGAAACTCGGGCTTGTGCTCATTTGCCCAAATGGCAAAGGTCCCATCAGGGGCAGGGCCATGATGTGAAAATTCAAGCAAGCAGCCCCAGAGCCAGAGCTCCCAACCCTCATCCACTGCAGTTCACGTTCATGGGGTGAAGTGGTGAAACGGTAACCAGAAACTGTGAGTCAATGTAGATACCCAAGGCTAACTTGCCAGGGCACTCACTCACTGCCATTGAGTCAATGCTGACTCATAACAACCCTATAGGACAGGGTAGAATTCCCCTGTGAGTTACTGAGGATGTATCTCTTTATAGGAATAGAAAGCCCCATCTTTCCCTTGTGGCGTGGCTAGTGGTTTTAAACTGTTGCACAAAGCATAACCATGACACCATCAGGACCCCAAAACATGCCAGGGCAATCAATGGTTCTGTGAGATCTCTCAGGATAGAGATATACCTTGCTCCTTGGCTACACACGAGAAAGCATTCACCTCCAAGCCTAGTTTGTGATCCAAGTGAGTTTTATGAGAATTAGAAGAAGTTTCAGGTTTATAAAGGCACCTGCAGGGCTCTTCAGAAATGTGCTTCTCCTTAGAAGCTTCCCTGAAAGTCACGAGGTCTGCTCTCTGCTCCTGCCTTTTAAATTACTCCAAGAGGTGGGGCGTGCTGGTGACCCTGGTGAACTCATTGGCTGAACTGAATTCACCTGGCCTTGGTGGGCCAATTCAGGTGCAGAACACACCCAGGTGTACCTCCCCTTCCTGGCTGGGAACCTGAGCCTTTGAGCATGCGCAGTGTACCACTCGTTCATGGGACAAAGGCTCAGACTGCTGACCCTGCGTAATGGATGCCTCAGTCCCTAAGCTAAACTACCTAGCAGTTCCAAAACCCCACTGCTGTGTAGTGTTCATAAACTTTGGCAGGAACACATCCTTACCACGAAGAATCCTGGTGGCCCAATGGCTAAGCACTTGGGCTTTAGACCGCGGTCAGTAGCAATACATTTGAAAAAGGTCTTTCCATTGTAAACATTCCACCCCACTGCCATCAAACGCAAAGAACCTCTGGTGACATGGCGGGCTACTCACAGAGCTACTAAATGCAAAGTCTTTGTCCGTTTTACACACTCACACACACAAACTCACACTCATACTCTTTCAAAATCTCTGGAGGGCTTCTGATGTCGTGTCCTTTTTACACACACACACACACACTTGCAGTATCTCTGGAGGGTAACTGACTTCGTGTCCTTTTTACACACACACAAACACACACCCACTCTCATACCCCTGCAGAAACTCTAGAGGGCTTCTGACTTCGTGTCCTTTTTAGTCACACACAAAAAAAAACACTCACACCCATGCAGAATCCCTGGAGGGCTTCTGACTTCGTGTCCTTTTCACTCACACTCACACACAACCTTCCAGAATCTCTTGAGGGCTTCTGACATCGTGTACTTTTTATACACACAAACACACACACACACACACACACTCACACTCATACCCTTGCAGAATCCCTAGTGGGCTTCTAAATTCGTGTACTTTTTTACAAACACACACACACACACACCATGGTAGAATCTCTAGAGAGCTTCTGACTTCGTGTCCTTTTTACACACACACACACACACACACACACACTTTCAGAATCTCTGGAGGATTTCTGATTTAATGTCCTTTTTACAAACACAAACACACACACACACACTTACAGAATCTCTATAAGGCTTCTGGTTTCGTGTCCTTTTTACACACACAAACAAACACGCACCCTTGCAGAATCTCTGTAGGGCGTCTGATTTCATATCTTTTTTACACACACATACACACAAAAACACTTGCAAAATCTCTAAAGGGCTTCTGACTTTGTACGCTTTACTTACACACACACACACACACACACTCATGCCCCTACAGAATCTCTGGAGTACTTCTGACTTCGTGTCCTTTTTAGGACACACACACACATACCCTTCCAGAATCACTAGAGGGCTTCTGATTTTGTTTCATTTTTACACACACAGACACAAAGACGCACCCTTGGAGAATCTCTGGAGAGCTTCTGACTTTGTGTCCTGTTTACACACACACACACACACACACACACACAAACACTCACACCCTTGTAGAATCGCTAGAGGGCTCTGACTTCGTTCTTTTTTTACACACACACACACACTCATACATTTGCAGAATCTCTTGAGTGCTTCTGACTTCGTGTCCTTTACACACACACCTTTGCAGAATATCTAGAGGGCTTCTGACATCGTGTCATTTTTATATACACACACATACTCATACTCATACCCTTGCAGAATCTCTGGAGGTCTTCTGATTCTTCTCCTTTTCACACACACACACACACACACACACACATATACATACACACCATTGCAGAATCTCTGGAAGGCTTCTGATTTAGTGTTCTTTTTACACACACACACACACACACACACACTATGACGCACCCTTGCAGAATCTCTGGAGGTCTAATGAATTCGTGTCTTTTTTAGTCACACACACACAAACACTCACACCCTTTCCTAGTCTCTGGAGGGCTTCTGACTTTGTGTCCTTTACACTCACATGCACACACAACCTTCAAGAATCTCTAGAGGGCTTCAGATATGGTGTCCTTTTTAAACACACACACACACACACACACACACACATACTCACACTCATACCCTTGCAGAATCTCAGGAGAGCTTCTGACATCTCCTTTTTACAGACACACACACATACACACCGTTGCTGAATCTCTAGAAGGCTTCTGAATTGGTTTCCTTTTTACACAAACACACAAACAATCTTGCAGAATCGCTGGAGGGCTTCTGACTTTGTGTCTTTTTACAAACACACAGACACTCACACACAGACCATTGCAGAATCTCTAGAGGGCTTCTGACTTCGTGCCCTTTTTACACACACACACACACACACTCACACTCTTGCAGAATCTATGGAGGGCTTCTGACCTCGTATCTTTTGTACACACACACGCACACACACCCTTGCAGAATATCTGCAAGTCTTCTGACTTTGTTTCCTTTTTACACACACACACACTCACATACAGACCCTCGCAAACTCCCTAGAGGGCTTCAGACTTCTGGTTCTTTTTACACAAACACATACACACACCATTGCAGAATCTCTAGAGGGCTTCTGACTTCGTGCCCTTTTTACACACCCACACACACTCACACTCATACACTTGCAGAATCTATGGAGGGTTTCTGGCTTCGTGTCCTTTTTACACACACACACCCACACACTCACACTCACACTCATACACTTGCCGAATATCTGCAGGTCTTCTGACTTCGTGTCCTTTCTACACACTCGCACACACACATGCACACATACACGCACCCTTGCAGAATCTCTGGAGGGCTTCTGACTTCACCTTTTTACACATACACATACACACACACACACACTATCACGCCCCCTTGCTGAATCTCTGGAGGGCTTCTAAATTCATGTCTTTTTTGACACTCACTCACAAACACTCACACCTTTGAAGAATCTCTGGAGGGCTTCTGACTTCGTGCCCTTTTCACACACACACACACACTCACACACCCTTGCAGAATCTCAGGAGAGCTTCTGACTTTATGTCCTTTACACTCACACCCACACACATCCTTGCAAATCTCTAAAAGGCTACTGATTTGATTTCCTTTTTACACAAACACACACACAATTTTGCAGAATCGCTGGAGGGCTTCTGACTTCGTGTCCTTATTACACATACACACACACACTCATACACACTCTCACTCAGACCCTTGGAGTATCTCTAGAGAGCTTCTGACTTCTTGTTCTTTTAACACAAACACACACACACACCATGGCAGAATCTCTAGAGGGCTTCTGACTTCATGCCCTTTTTACACACACACACACACACACACACACACACACACACACACACACACACCCTTTCTGAATCTCTGGACGGTGTCTGAATTAATGTCTTTTTTTACAAACACAAACACACTCACACTCTTGCAGAAACTCTAGAGGGCTTCTGACTTCGTGTCCTTTTTACACACACACTCACACACCCTTGCAGAATCTCTAGAGTGCTTCTGACTTAGTGTCCTTTTTACACTCACAAACACACACACTGACACTCATACATTTGCAAAATCTCTGGAGGGCTTCTGACTTCGTGTCCTTTTTACACACACACACACACACACACACACACACACACACACACCCTTGCAGAATATCTGCAGGTCTTCTGACCTCGTGTCCTTTTTGAACAATAACACACAGATGCACACATGCACGCACTCTTGCAGAATCTCTGGAGGGCTTCTGACTTCTCCTTTTTACACATACACATACAGACCATTGCAGAATCTCTAGACGGCTTCTGAATTACTGTCCTTTTTACACACACACGCACACACACACACACACACACACACACACACTATCACGCACCCTTCCTGTATCTCTGGAGGGTTTCTGAATTCATGTCCTTTTTTGACACACACACACACACAAGCACTCACAACTTTGAAGAATCTCTGGAGGGCTTCTGACTTCGTGCCCTTTTGACACACACTCATTCACTTGCAGAATCCCTTGAGAGCTTCTGATATCGTGTCCTTTACACTCACACCCACACACATCCTTGCAAATCTCTAGAAGGCTACTGATTTGGTTACTTTTTACACAAACACACACACAATCTTGCAGAATTTCTGGATAGCTTCTGACTTCGTGTCCTTTTTACAAACACACACACACACACACACACTCACACTCAGACCCTTGCAGAATCTCTAGAGGGCTTTTGACTTCGTGTTTTTTTACACACACACACACACACACATACATGCACCCTTGCAGAATCTCTGAAGGGCGTCTGATTTCATGTCCTTTTTAAACACACACACACACACACGCACTCATACACTTGCAGAATCTCTGGAGGGCTTCTGATTTCGTGTCCAATTTACACACACACACACACACACACACACTCACACTCTTGCAGAATATCTGCAGGTCTTCTGACTGCGTGTCCTTTTTATACACACACACACACACACACACAAGCACTCACACTTGAAGAATCTCTGGAGGGCTTCTGAGTTCCTGTCCTTTTTACACACCCAAATGCACACTGGCAGAATCTCTGGAGGGCTTCTGACTTCGTTTCCATTTTACACACACACATGCACACATGCACGCACCCTTGCAGAATCTCTTGAGGTATTCTCACTTTGTGTCCTTTTTACACACACAGACACTTGCAGAATCTCTGGAGGGCTTCTGATTTTGTGTCCTTTTTAGACACACACACACACAAACTTTGAAGAATATCTGTAGGGCTTCTGACTTCCTTTCCTTTTTACACACTCACACACACACACACACACACACCCTTGCACAATCTCTGGAGGTCTTCTGACTTCGTGTCCTTTTTACACACACACACAAACTCACACTCATACACTTGCAGAAACTCTGCGGGGCTTCTGACTACATGTCCTTTTTACACACACACTCACACTCAGACCCTTGCAGAATCTCAAGAGAGCTTCTGATTCCGTGTCCTTTTTACAAACACACACACACACCATGGCAGATTCCCTAGAGGTCTTCTGACTTCGTGTCCTTTTTACACACACACACACACACACACACACGGTTGCAGAATCTCTGGAGGGTTTCTGAATTAATTTCCTTTTTGCAAGCACAAACACACACACACACACTCTCTCTTGCAGAATCTCTAAAAAGCTTCTGGTTTCCTGTCCTTTTTCCACACACACACACACACACACACACACAAACACACGCACGCACCTTTGCAGAATCTCTGTAGGGCGTCTGATTTCATGTCTTTTTACACACACACAAACACACACACACAGAGAGAAAACCATTACAGAATCTCTGGAGGGCTTCTGACTTTGTCCGTTTTACACACTCACACACGCAAACTCACACTAATACCCTCGCACAATCTCTGAAGGCCTTCTGATGTCGTGTCCTTTTTACACACACACACACGCACCCTTGCAGTTTCTCTGGAGGGCAACTGACTTCGTGTACTTTTTACACACACAAAACACACACTCACTCTCATACCCCTGCAGAAACTCTCGAGGGCTTCTGACTTCGTGTCCTTTTTCGTCACACACAGAAAAACACTCACACCCTTGCATAATCTCTGGAGGGCTTCTGACTTCGTGTCCTTTTCATACACACAAACACACACTCACATACATACTCACACTCATACCCTTGCAGAATCTCTGGAGGGCTTCTGACTTCATGGCCTTTTTACACACACACACACTCACACAAACACACTCACACTCAGACCCTTGCAGAGTCCCTAGTGGGCTTCGAAATTCTTGTACTCTTTATACAAACACACACACACACACACACCATGGTAGAATCTCTAGAGGGCTTCTGACTTCGTGTCCTTTTTACACACACACACACTTTCAGAATCTCTGGAGGGTTTCTGACTTAATGTCCTTTTTACCAACACAAAACCACACACACACACACTTCCAGAATCTCTATAAGGCTTCTGGTTTCGTGTCCTTTTTACACACAAAACATACACGCACCCTTGCAGAATCTCTGTAGTGCGTCTGATTTCATGTCCTTTTTACACACACATACACACAAAAACACTTGCAAAATCTCTGGAGGGCTTCTGACTGTGTAGGTTTTACTTACACACACATACACACACACACACACACACACACACTCATGCCCCTACAGAATCTCTGGAGGGCTTCTGAGTTCGTGTCCTTTTTAGGACACACACACACACACCCTTCCAGAATCACTAGAGGGCTTCTGATTTTGTTTCATTTTTACACACAAGACATATACACGCACCCTTGGAGAATCTCTGGAGGGCTTCTGACTTCGTGTCTTTTTACAAACACACACACACTCACACTCAGACCTTTGCAGAACATCTAGAGGGCTTCTGACTTCTTGTTCTTTTTACACAAACACACACACACCATGGCAGAATCTCTAGAGGGCTTCTGACTCGTGCCCTTTTTACACACACACACACACACACACACACACACACAAACGCTTTCTGAATCTCTGTTGGGTGTCTGACTTAATGTCCTTTTTACAAACACAAACACTCAAACACACACACTTGCAGAAAATGTAAAGGGCTTCTGACTTCGGGTCGTTTTTACATACACACACACACACACACGCACACACACACTCACACAACCTTGCAGAATGTCTAGAGTGCTTCTGACTTCGGGTCCTTTTTACACACACACACACACACACTCACACTCATACACTTGCAGAAACATCTGGAAGAGTCTGGTCTGGAGACTCAGATCCTGAGAATGTGGTGTGGGGGCACCAGGCTCACGTGGCTGAGGATGTTTCGGTGCAGGGTGGAGCCATGCACCCCAGAGCTCTCTGTATTCCACAGGCGGATGGTGCTGTCAGAAGAGCAGGTGATAAAGGAGCTCGGGGGCAAGCAGGCCTGTTGACTGTCCTTCACCTCAGGGTAGACCTGGAGGAGCACAAGGACCAGAGGGACCTGGGTCAGACCTTGGCTGCCCACAGAGATGGGACGGGATGAGAGTAGAGAAAAGGTTGGTCAAGACTTAACCCCAGGCTTTTCCCAGAGCAAGCAAATCATAATGATTAGCTCTTGTCTTTAACAAGTAAAGGAATATACATTAACCAAGCACCTAGTAAGTACTAGGCATTCTAAATCTCCAACTTTCATTGTCTCCTTCTCATAAAAATCAAATGCATCAGGTATGTCATTTCACAATTGCAGAAACTAAGGTTTGGTCAAGTTCAGGAACATGTCCAAAGAGGCAAAGCTCAGACTGCACAGGGCATACTGAAAAACGTCTGAGATGAGTCAGCACTAAAATCCCCTCCCATCCTCAGAGCCAATTAACAGATACGAAGGGACCCAGGGGCACTGCTGGGGGAGCAAGGGTGCTGGAGGAAACAAATTCCACACTTGAGGAACTCCAGCTCCTAATAGTAGCCCAGGAAACACGGTCAGTCTCAGCAGACCTGGCCCACGTACCTCTACACTCCAGAAGCAGGAGGAATGATAGAGAGCTGAATACACCTTGCCCACTTTCTTGGGGTCCTTCACATCCCAGACATAAATACTATGGTCATTGTACACACAAGACAGCCACTGATTTGCAGGATCAAAGGCCAAGGAGATGGTGTCCGGATACTACGCATTGGCCACTCCAGCGAAAAGGCGACTGAGGAAAGAGGGGGGCAGGGTGTCCAGGGCAGACAGGGCAAACTAGTGAGTGAGCGCAAATGAAATGGGGCACTCAAGGGAGGAGCAGCAGGTTGGCCAGCAGTCACTGGAGAAAGAACGCAGCAGCTGGCCTGGCATTCCTTGCCATGGGGCTCTCCAAAAGAACACAAGTTATTTCATAGCCCCCAACGTCAGGCAGGGACAGTGTGTGGCCGTGATGCAGCCAAGCAGATGTCAGGCCCTTCTAGACTCACGTCAGAGGACAAGGAAGGACACTGTGCAAGCCACAACCATGGTCATATATCATTTCCTACCAATTGCAGATTTAGTCCCGTCCTGCCCTGAAAGAGAAATTAATATACCCAACTGCAGAACTGCCCCGTTTCCTGACAGCACTGAAACCAGAGCAAAACTTCACTTCCTGCAATCACCCAACCCAAGGCCCGAGGCTACAATAAGCCCCTCCTACCGCAGCTGCAACCCAGGACCACCCTGAGGGAGAAAGGCCTGCTCCATCAGGTTTCCAGTCTCTCTCAGAAACCCTAAGGAACTGCCCGTCTGTCCTAGCTGTGGTCTTATAGGACAATGCATTACCACACGGCAGACTCAGATTACCACGGTTGCCCACAGTGAGCAAGAAATGCTAAAAGACCCACCTGTGCTTGACTGCAAGGGTCTTCCCAGAGGCCTATGTGTGCCCTTCTCTCCTTGCAGCATGCCAAGGATGGCCTGGCACAGAGTGGGGCTCTGACAGGACTCAGGGGCCCACCCACACCGCTCACCTGGCCTCTGTGATGCTGGCAATGTCTGTTCCCAGGGCATGGGGCCGGGGCAGCGTGCTGAGGAAGTGCAGGTTGGAGGGGTTGAAAAGACGCACGGTGCTGTCAGCACAGCCACAGAAGATGTAGTCCTGGCTCACCGAGATGCAGTGGGCCCCTGTGGTCTGTGAGCACAGAAGCCCCATTCAGCAAGGGCGTCTGCGCACTCCTTCACCCCACCTCAACAGCCATGAGCCAAGAGGCAAGGACAAGTGCAAGGTAGGACAGCTGCCCTGGCCAGAGCCCCTCAATGCCCCTCCCTCTAACAGCAGCTAGCCAGAGGGCCCACAGCCCCATGCAATTAGGAAGAAGGAGTCAGCAAGCCTTATAAGCCACCTGAGTTTTAGGCAAACACACACTCAGAAAAGGCCGGCCAAGAGAAAGGCAGCAGAGGCAGCGGACAGGGCCAGCACACTTACTGTGATGCTGTCTTTGTGCTGAGCAGAAGAGGAAAGCAGAGGAAGCGGCAGAGACAGAGAGCGCGAGCGAGCAGAGAGGTTCCCAAACACCTTCCTCCGCCTGGGGCCTCCCCCAGCGTGCATGCAGACCCCGCTGCTAACCCCAGGACCCCCGGAGCCTGGAGGTGACAGACGGGAGGGTGCCGACAAAGCATTCACTTACCCTCAGCTCCACCCACTTGTCCAACAGTCTCTGGTCACTGAACTCGCACAGCTGCCCCGAGGATGTGATACAGAAGGTGCTGTCAGCCTTCTTCCCGCGGCCACAGGCTACATCAGTGAACAGGTAGTTCTGCATGTCCCCCAGCAGCCCGGAGCAGCCCAGCAGGGGCACAGTGGCATTCACCTGTGGAGGCACACCACAGGTGCCACCCACACACCCACCCTGCAGGCTACCCCCTGGAAAGCAGGCCCTGGGGAGAGAGGGAAAAGGCTTCCCTTGCAGATTGACATAGCACCTGGCCCAGCTGAGACTTCCAAAGGGCTTTTGAGCATGCAGAAGGGGGCGCAGGTGGAACAGATCTGGGCAGACCCCACCCTGGTGGCTACTTGCTGCCTCACCGTTGAGGTCTTGCTGTCATCAAGGAACCAGAATTTGATGTGCCGGTTGCCTGCAATGACAAAGTAGCTGCAGTCCTCAGAGAAGGATACTGCTTTCACCCGACTGGTCACCTGGTTGGAAGCCACTACAATGTTTTTCTGGAGAGAAAGTCAAGGGAAATCAAGGCTCTGCTTCTAGGAGCTGAGGGAAAAGAAACTTACACACTGAAGGAGGTTAGACAAGCTGTGAACTTGACCTCTCCTTCTGCCCCTTCTTCAGCATCCTAGATACACAGTTGCTCCTTTCTGCTCAGAGTTCTCTAGAAAGGGACTGAGGCCAACAGGCGGAAGTGAAGGCCACCTGTCAGTAGTTTCTTGGCTCCCCTCCCGGCCCTGCCTGTCCTGAGGCCAGCAGCCCACTCACCTTCCAGGCCCAGACATTGACGATCATATCATGCTGGTAGCCCACTGAGACAATGTACTTGGCGCTGGGTGAGAAGGCCACACACGCCACGCCATAATTATGCTCCTGAAGCTCTGCCACCTGGCTGCGCTCCGACACGTCCCACACCCGCACAGCAGGCATGTGTCCACTCTGCGGGGACGAAGACCCCAAAGTAAAGGCCAGAGGCAGCCAGCTCCCTCCCCATCCAAGGAGGCCTGGCTCTCCCAGCCACTGGACAAGAGCCAGCACATAAATGAAGGACACCTAACCTAATGTGCCTGCACATGAATCAAGGACACCCCCGGAGGGAATGTGATCAGTGTTGGGGAACAGGGACTCTCAGGGATGGGCTCCTGGCGTGATTTGGATGGGCAAGAACCACCACTACTGCGGTTGGCTCCCACAGCCTCACAGGGCAAGTCTATGGGAGGGCAGCCCTGTTCCACACTGTGACCAACAGGAGGACTCCAGGATAAGGAATGTTTTAAGGAGGTGTTTTCCAAAATGTGGTTCCCAAATTGGCAGCTTCAGCCTCATCTGGAACTACTTGTTAGCATTGCAAACTGAAGAGAGCCACCCCAGACCTGCTGAGCCCGAGAGCCAGCAGTCTGTACTACGGGGCCACCATAGCACTTCTGATGCAGGCTACAGCCTAAGAACACTGCTCTAGGGCAGACCAAACACCCAAAGTTGACACCAGTACAGAAAGTCAAACTTGGCACCAGTCCTATGCGGGCTGCAGGCTGTCACTCTCTGCTAAGGCCAGGCCACCCCCTCTGCAGTGCCTGAGCTTCCTTCCTCACTCACCTCGCCGGTGACCAGGTACTTGCCATCAGGAGAGAAGGCAAGGGCAGTGATGGTTTTCCTGAAAGGAATGGGGGCAGGCTCAAGAGAGGCACTGGCAGCCTGGCCCAGGTCTGGCCTCTCACAGTCCCCTCTCAAAACAAGGGCAGCAAACCCGCCCTCCTTGTGCTGCTTCCCTTGCAGGCCTGGGGCCCAACAGGGCCCAATGCCACAGAGAAGCAGGTGGCACTCCTCTGGCCGTCCCTGGGAAATGGTGGCACTCCCCAAAGCCCCAGAGCCCATTTACCTGGAGCTGTTGAGGATGTGGTGCTGCTTGTGTTTCCGGGGATTGAAGAGCACAACCACACACCTGGGGAGAGGGAGAGGGGAGCACAGCCTTAGCACCCCACCTCAGTGGCCCAGCCCAGAGGACCCCACGTTGCCAGAGTGCAGCTGGCTCCTGGCAGCACTCTTCTGCCTTTCTCCCCTTCTGTAGCCCCACACGGTGCAAGGGCCTGTAGGGAGCCCTGCCTGCCCAGTGCTCTGTGCACCAGCACCATCGGGCCATGCCCCATAGTGATGGGGTGGCCGGTCTTCCCAGAGCCCTTGTCCCTACCCCAGGGCAGAGGGCAGAGAGAAGGATGAACATGATTTGCGTAAGAACAGGCCTCAGCTGTGCCCTTGTTTACAGACCTCCTGGTTTCCAGGAGAGAGTGGGATCTCTCATGTCTGCACCCATGTGTGTACTTGGCAAGAGCCAGCCCTCCACATGTTGGATGAGGAAGCAAGTGGAAGGTCAGGGCCCAGGGCCAGGCCTGCAGGGAGACTAAGGGGGATGGAGAGGCAGAAAACTGCCTGAGGGAGGGAACTTCATGGAGCTCCTGGCCCACGTCAGACTCTTTAGCCCAAAGAGCCTGAGCAGCGCTATTCTAACAGCCTCCAGGCTCCCTCTCCAGTCAGGCAGCAAGGCTGGGTGAGATTGCATGGAGACTGAAATTCAAGAGTGAACTCGAGAGAGGGAGGCAGGTAAGAGTCAGGGACAAGGAGCTGGGAGCCAACAGCTCGCCAGTGTCTCAGGGACCATGGCGCTCAGCAGGTTTAGGCCCTCTGCCCAGCTGTCCCCTCTCTTCATTAGTGCTATGCCTACTAATTGCTATTAGCTGGCCACAGCAAGCCAGGAGCCTGTTCCCCCAGGTAGACGGAGGAGAGACTCAGTAGAAGGCTACTTGTCCCAACACTGTCTTTTACAACAGGAAGCAGACACAGGACCCGCATCTGGACCCCACTGCTTGCATATGGGAGCAGGAGCTGCAGCACAAGGCTTGGTCTCTTCTGCAGACAGAGGCCTCCGGCTTGGCTCAATGAGCCAGTTCGCTATGCAAATTCCACTGTCAACTAGGGATTCTGGGATCTTGGAGGTGCACCAGCAAAAGATAAGGAGGTCCCGAGGGTCTAACAAGAGCATAAAGCTGTTGCCACGTGTCCTATGGAATTTTCTCTTCAGCTCTTTGACTTTGTCATTTCTTCTCATTGTCTTAGCTACTCTATGATATAGAACAATTCTGACTCATAGGAATTTGATACTACTGTCCTCTCCCAATTTCCTTTATTTTCCACCTTCATGTGTGTTAAAATATGCAGTATTGCATCAGATTTCCTATGCTCTAAACCAGTGGTTCTCAACCTTCCTAATTCCTTGGCACTATAATGAAGTTCCTGATGTTGTGGTGAACATCCATTCGTAAAATTATTTTCGTTGCTACTTCATAACTGTAATTTTGCTACTATGAAGAAGAGACCGACCCCTGTGAATGGGTAGCTCAACCCCCAAAGAGGTCCCGATCCACAGGTTGAGAACCGCTGCTCTAAACTAAGAGGTGTTTCTTTAAGATGTAGTTCAGTATATTGTTAGACGCCCAAGTCCTGTTGTTGTTGTTAAGTGCCGTCGAGTGGATTTTGGCTCACAGCAACTCTATGTACAATGTACCGAAACGCTGCCCCATTAGTGCATTCCTCACAGTGGTTCTTTGCTTGCGCTCATTGTTGCAGCCACTGAGCTATTCCAAATTGTAGGGGCTGCCTCTCCTTTGCTGCCCTTCTACTCTACCAATATCTGTATCTTCCTCTAGGACAGTGCTTCTCAACCTTCCTAAATTCGCGACACTTTCATACAGTTTCCTTTGTAGTGGTAGACCCCAATCATAAAATTATATTCTTTGCTACTTCGTAACTCTCGTTTTGTTACAAGTTATGAATAGTGCAACCCTGTAAAGGGTTCGTCTAAGTCCCAAAGGGGTCACGACCCACATGGTGAGAACCCCTGCTCTAAATTGAGAGGAGTTTCTCTTAAGGTCTATTTCACCATACTGTTAGAAGCTCAAGTCCATTTGTTGTTGTTGTTAGGTGCCGTCGAATGGGTATGTCTCATAGCAACTCTACGCACAATATAATGAAACGCCGCCCAGTGGTTCTCTGCTTGCGCTCATTGTTGCAGCCACTGTGCTAATGCATCTTGTTGGGGACCGCCTCTCTTTTCCTGCCCTTTCATACCAAGATTTGGGACTTCCTCTAGAGCAGTGGTTCTTAACTTTCCTAATGCCATGATATTTTCATACCGATTCTCATTTAGTGGTGACCCCCCCCCCAACCATAAAATGATTTCATTGCAGCTTCATAACTATAATTTTGTTACTGTTATGAGTCACGACACCCCTGTGAAATTTTCATTCCATATCCACAAAGGGGTCGCGACACACAGCTGAAGATCCCCTGCTCTAAACTAAGAGGAGATTCTCTTAAGATAGAATTCAGCATACTGGTAGATGCACAAGTTCTGTTGTTATTGGTATTAGGTACCATCGAGTGGGTTTTGGCTCATAGTAACTCTATGCACAATATAATGAAACGCTTTCCCATCCTATGCCATCCTCACAGTGGTTCTTTTGCTTGTGCGCATTGTTGCAGCCACTGTGCTAATCCAACTTTTGGGTAGCTGCCTCTTTTTTGTGGCCTTTCTACTGTACCAAGACTTGTGTCTTCCTCTAGGGCAATGGTTGTCAAATTTCCTAATGCCATGACCCTTTCATACAGTTCCTCATGTAGTGGTGACCCCCATCATAATATTATTGTTACTTCGTAACTGTAATTTTCCTACAGTTATGAATCATTTCACATATGTGAAAGGGTCATTCGATCACCAAAAGTGGTCGCGAACCACAGGTTAAAAACCGCTGGTCTAAACTAAGAGGAGTTTTTCTTAATATCTACTTCACCCTATTGTCAGGAGCACAAATCCTATAGTTATTGTTAGATTCTGTTGTGTAGCTTTCGACGCCTAGCAACTCTAAGCACAATATGATGGAAAGGTGTCCTGTCCTGCGCCATCCTCCCAGTGGTTCTTTTGCTTGCGCGGATTGTTGCAGCCACTGTTGTATTCCATTGTGCTGTGGGCTGCCTCTTTTTGCTGCCCTTCTACTGTACCCAGATCTATGTCTCCCTCTAGGGTAGTGGTTCTCAACCTTCCTAATGTCATGACTCTTTCACACCATTCCTCACATACTAGTAACTCCCCCAATCAAAAAATAATTTTCCTTGTTACTCCATAACTATAAATTTGCTATTGTTATGAATCAGGTCACCCATGTGAAATGCTCATTGTTCCCTCCTAAGACGTTGTGACCCACAGTTAGGGAACTGTTACTCTACACTAAGAGTTTCTTTTAAAGTCTCCCTCAGCATATTGTTAGAGGCACAAATCCTGTTGTTTGGTGCCTTCGAATGGGTTTAGGCTCATACCAACTCTATGCACCATGTAATAAAATGCTTTCCCGTCCTGTGCCTTCCATACAGTGGTTCTTTTGCTCACACTCATTTTTGCAGCCACTGTGCTAATCCATCTTGTTGGGCACTGCCTCTCTTTTCCTGCCCTTCTGTACCAAGATATCTGTCTTCCTCTAGAGCAGTGGTTCTCAACTTTCCAAATGCCACAACCACTTCACACCATTCCTCGTGTAGTGGTGACATCCAACCATAAAATATTTGCATTGCTACATCATAATTGTAATTTTGCTTCTGTTATGGATCAGGCCACCCATGTGAAAGTTTCGTTAGTCTCCTCAAAGGTGTCTCGACACACAGTTTGAGAACCAATGGTCTAAACGAATAGGAGTTTCTCTTAAGGTCTACTTCAGAATATTCTTAGAAGCCCAAGTTCTTTTTATTATTGTTTGGTGCCTTTGAGTGTGTGTTGGCTCATACCAACTGTATGCACAATATAATGAAACTCGGCCCCATCTTGTGCCATCTTCACTGTGGTCCTTTGCTTGCACTCAAGCTGCATCTATTCCATCTTGTAGGGGCTGCCTGACTTTTGCAGCCCTTCTACTGTACCAACATTTGTGTCTTCCTCTAGGACAATGTTTCTCATACATCCTAATTCTGCGGCCCTTTCGTACAGTTCCCAATGTAGTGGTGGACCCCAATCATAAAATTATATTCATTGATATTTCATAACTGTACTTTTGCCACTGTTATGAATCAGGCCATCACTGTGAAGGGGTGTTTCGAAACACCCCCCACCTGAAAGTGTTCACGACCCAATGTTGAGAACCCTGCTGTAAACTAAGAAGAGTTGCTCTTAAGATTTACTTCAGCATATTGTTAAACACACAAGCCCTGTTGTTATTGTTGTTAAGTTCTGCGGAGAGGGTTTTGGCTCATCGCATCTCTATGCACAATATCATGAAATGCTTCCCAGACCTGTGCCATCCTGTCAGTGGTTGTTTGCTAGTGCTCATTGTTGGAGCCATATTTGGGGGGGCTGGCTATTTTTTGTTGCCCTTCTACTCTACCAAGACTTGTGTCTTCCTTTAGGGCAGTGGTTCTCAACCTTCCTAATGCCACAACATTTTCATATCGTTCCTCATATAGTGCTGACTGCCAAATCATAAAATTATTTTCATTGCAACTTTGTAACTCTAATTTTTCTACTGTTATGACTAGGCGACCACTATGAAAGGTTCATTCATCCCCCAACAGGGCTCGTGACCCAAAAGTTGAGAACCGCTGCACTAAACTAATAGGAGTTTCTCTTAAGGTCTACTTCAGCACATTATAAGAAACACAAGTCCTGTTGTTTTGTTGTCAGGTGCAGTCGAGTGGGTTTTGACTCATAGCAACTCTATGCTCCATATAATGTAACGCTGCCCCATCTTGTGCCATCCTCGCAGTGTTCCCTTAGCTTGAGCTCATTGCTGCAGCCACTATGCTATTCCATCTATTTGGGGGCTGACTCTATATTGCGGCCCTTCAACTGTATCAAGACTTGTGTCTTCCTGTAGGACTGTGGTTTTCAGCAATCCTAATGCCACGACCCTTTCATACAGTGCCTCGTGTAGTAATGACCCCCCAACCAAAAAAATTGTACTGTTGCTACTTCATAACTGTAATTTTGCTACTGTTACGTATCTGGCCACGCCTATGGGAGGGTCATTTGAACACCCCCAAAGATTATACCACTCAACTCACAAGTTGAGAACAGCTGCTCTAAACTAAGAGCAGTTTCTCTCAAGGTTTAGTTGAGCATACTGTTAGATGTATGATTCCTCCTGTTATTGTTGTTCGGGCCGTGGAGAGGGTTTGGGCTGATAGCAACCCTGTGCACAATATAATAAAGGCCTGCCCAGTCTTGCATCATCCTCACGGTGGTTCTTTGCTTGCGCTCATTGTTGCAACCACCGTGCAAATCTGTCTTGTAGGGACTTCCTCTCTTCTGCTGCCCTTCTACTGTACTTGCGTCTTCCTCTAGGACAGTGTTTCTCACCCTTCCTATTTCTACGACCTTTCCATACACTTCCCAATGTGTAGTGGTGGTCCCCAAAGCATAAAGTTTTTTTTTCAACTGTTATTCCATAACTGTAATTTTGCAAGTCTTATGAATCTAGTCACCCTGTGAAAGGGTTGTTCAACCAACCAAAGTGGTCACAAATCACAGGTTGAGAACTGCCGTTCTCAAATTAAGAGGAGTTTCTCCTGTGGTATAGCTCTGTATATTATTACACGCAAGAGTCCTGTTCTTATTGTTGTTCGGGGGCTGTCGAGTGGGTTTGGCTCATAGTTGGCTCATAACAACTCTATGCACAGTATCATGAAACACTGTTCCATCCTCTAACACCCTCACACTTTTCTTTTGTTTTCACTCATTGTTGCAGTCTCTGTGCTAATCCATCTTTTGGGGGACTGCCTCTCATTTGCTGACCTTCAACTGTACCCAGATTTGTGTCTTCCTCTAGGGCAGTGGTTCTCAAACTTCCTAATGCACGACTCTTTTACACCATTCCTCATGTATTGGTGACGCCCCCTCCCCAATCATAAAATTACTTTCCTTGTTACTTTATGACTAAAATTATGCTACTGTTATGAATCAGGCCACCATGTGATATAGTCATTCTCCCCCCCACCCCCCAAAAGGCATCACGACCCACAGTTTGAGAACTGCTATTCTACACTAAGTGGAGTTTATTTTTAAGGTATGTTTCAGCATATTGTTAGAAGCACAAATCCTGTTCTTGTTTTTGGCTGCCTTCGAGTGGGTTTTGGCTCATAACAACCCTATGCACAATGTAATGAAACGTTGTCCTGCCCTGTGCATCCTCACGGTGGTTCTTCTGTTTGCGCTCATTGTTGCAGCCACTGTGGTAATCCATCTTGTTAGGGACTAACTCTCTTTTCCTGCCCTTCCGTACCAAGATTTGTGTCTTCCTCAAGAATAGTGGTTCTCAACTTTCTGAATGCCACTACTATTTCATACCAGTCCTCATGTAGTGGTGACTCCCCAACCATAAAATATTTTCATTGCTACATCATAACTGTAATTTCGCTTCTGTTATGGATCAGGCCACCCATGTGAAAGGTTCATTAGTCTTCTAAAGGAACTGTGACACAGTTTGAGAACCACTGGTCTAAACTAAGGGGAGTTTCTCTTAAGGTCTACTTCCGCATATTCATAGACGCACAGTCCTGTTGTTATTGTTTGGTGCCTTTGAGTGTGTGCTGGCTCATAGCAACTCTATACACAATATAATGAAACGTGACCCCGTGTCGTGCCACCCTCACAGTGGTTATTTTGCTTGTTGTCATTGTTGCAACCATGGGCTAATCCAACTTTTGGGGGGCTGCCTCTCTTTTGCTGCCCCTCTACTGCCCTTTCATTCATTTCCTCATGTAGTGATGAACCCCCCAATCATAAAATTATTTTCATTGCTACTTTGTAACTTTAATTTTGCTACAGTTATGAATCAGGCCTCCACTGTGAAAGGGTCATTTGACCCCCCCAAAGGGCTCGTGACCCACAAGTTGAGAACCACTGCTCTAAACTAAGAGGAGTTTCTCTTAGGATCTACAGCACCATATTGTGAAAAGCATGAGTCCTACAGTGATTGTTGTTAGGTGTTGCCCAGTGGGTTTCGATTCTCAGCAACTCTACGCACAAGATAATGAAACGCTGCCCCGTCCTGTGCCATCCTCACAGTGGTTTCTTGTCTGCACTCATGGTTGCAGCCACTGCGCTAATCTATCATCTGGGGGTCTGCCTCTCATTTGCTGCCTTTCTGCTCTGCCAAGATTTCTGTCTTGCTCAAGGACAGAGGCTCTCAACCTTCTTATAATGCCACAGGCCTTTTATACCACTGCTCATGTAGTGGGTACAATCCCAGTCATAAATTTATCGTCATTGCTACTTCATAACTGTAATGTAGCTACTGCTATGAAGTGGGACACCCCTGTGCAAGGGTAGTTCATCACCCTAATGGAGTCATGACCCACAGGTTGAGAATCTCTGCTCCAAACTATGAAGAATGTCTCATAAGATATATTTCAGCACATTGTTAGAAGCAAAAGTCCTGTTGTTATTTTATTTAGGTGCCTTCAAGTGGGTTTTGGCTCATAGCAACTCTATGCAAAATATAACGAAATGCTCCCCCATCCTGTGCATTGCTCACAGTGGTTCTTTGCTTGCGCTGGTTGTTGCAGCCACTGAGCTATTCCAACTTGGAGGGGCTGCCTCTCCTTTGCTGCCCTTCTACTCTACCAACATTTGTGTCTTCCTCTCGGACAGTGGTTCTCAATCTTCCTAAATTCACGACCCTTTCATGCAGTTCCCAAAATAGTGGTGGACCCCCAGTCATACAAAATTTTCGCTGATATTTCATAACTGTAATTTTGCTAATCTTATGAATCAGGCAACCCTTGTGAAAGGGTCATTCAACCCACTCACTCCCCAAAAGGGTTCGTGATTCATAGGCTGAGAACCCTGCACTAAACTAAGAGGAGTTTCTCTTAAGATCTACGTCAGCATATTGTTAGAAGCTCAAGTACTTTTTGTGTTGCTGTTAGTTGCCGTCGAGTGGGTTTTGACTCTCAGCAACTCTAAGCACAAGATAATGAAACGCTGCCCCGTCCTGTGCCGTCCTCACAGTGGTTCGTTGATGGCACTCATTGTTGCAGCCACTGAGCTATTCCATCTTGTAGGGTCTGCCTCTCACTTGCTGCCCTTCTGCAGTACCACGTTTTGTGTATTCCTCTCGGGCAGTGTTTCTGAACCTTCTTAATGGCATGGCTCCTTTATACAATTCTTAATGTTGTGGTGATCCTCCAACAGTAATTTTTTTTCATTGTTACTCCATTACTGTGATTTCACTACTGTTATGAATTGGGCAACACCTGTGAGAGGGGGTCGCGACCCACAAGTTAAGAACCACTGCTCTAAATTTAGAGGAGTTTCTCTTAAGATTTAGTTCAGCATATTGTTAGAAGTACACGTCCTGTAGTTATTTATTGTCATTAAGTTTGTCGAGTGGGTTTTGACTCTTAGCTGCCCTGACCTGTGCCACCCTCACCGTGCTTGTGTGCTTGGCCTCAGTGTTGCAGCCACTGTGCTAATCCAACTTGTTGGAGACTGCCGCTCTCTTCCTTCCCTTCTGTACCAGATTTGTGTCTTGCCCTAGGGAAGTGGTTCTCAACCTTCCTAATGCCACGACTCTTTCATACCATTCTTCATGTAGTGGTGATTGCCAAATCATGAAATTATTTTCATTGCTACATCATAACTCTAATTTTTCCACTTTAATGAACGGTCCACTGCCGTGAAAGGGTCATTCATCCCCCAAAAGGGGTCACGACCTTCAGTTTGAGGCCCGCTGCGCTAAACTAATAGGAGATTCTCTTAAGGTCTACTTAGGTACATTGTTAGAAAAACAAGTCCTGTTTTTTTTTCTTGTGTGTTTTGACTCATAACAACTCTATGTCAATATAATGAAACACTGCCCCATCTTGTGCCATCCTTGCAGTGTTTCTTTGGCTTGTGTTTATTGTTGCAGCCACTTTGCTATCCCATCTATATTGGGGCTGAGTCTATTTTGTTGCCCTTCAACTGTATCAAGAATTGAGTCTTCCTCTTGGACAGTGGTTTTCAACATTCTTACTCACGACCCTTTCATCCAGTTCCTCATGTAGTCGTGACCAACCAACCATACAATTATTTTTGTTGCTACATCATAGCTGTAATTTTGCTACTGCTATAATTCAGGCCACCCCATGAAAGGGCTGTTTGACCCCCAAAGTAGACATGACCCACAGGTCGAGAGCCGCTGCTCTAAACGAAGGGGAGATTTTCTTAAGGTCTTCTTCAGCATATTGTTAGAAGCACAAGTCCTGTTGTTACTGTTGTTGGGTGCAGTCTAGTGGGTTTGGCTCATAGCCACTCTCTGCACAATATAATGAAACTCTGGGGGTCTTAAAGGCTTGAAGGCAAACAGGCTGAAATCTAGCTCAGAAGCAACAAAGCCCACAGAGAAGAAGCACACAAGCCTAAGTGAGCACGAGGTGTTGAAGGGATCAGGTAGCAGACACCAAAGAACAAAAACCATCATTGTGTGATCACCTTCCCCACATAAACGCTGAAGATGAATGTGTGCATAAGTATGTGTGGTGAAGAAGGCTGATGGTGGCCGGCTATCAAGCGATATAGCGTCCCGGGTCTTAGAGGCTTGAAAGTAAACAAGCTGGCCCAGAAGCAACAAAGCCCACGTGGAAGCATCACACCAACATGTGTGATCATGAAGGGCTGAGGGGACCAGTTTTCAAGCAACAAAGGCGGGAGGTGGGATTATATCATCGTGAATGAGGGGAGTACATGACGGGGGACCAATGCCCACCTGTAGACAACTGGACATCCCTTGCGGAGGGGTAGTGGGAAGGAGATGAGTCACTCAGGGTTCAGTATAGCAATAATGAAACTCACAACCTTCCTCTAGTTATTAAATGCTTCCTCCCCCCACCTTTCATGATCCCAATTCTACCTTGCAAACCTGGTTAGACCAGAAGATACACAGCGGTACAGACGGGAACTGGAAACACAGGGAATCCAGGACAGATGAACCCCCCAGGGCCAGCGGTGAGAGTGGCGATACTGGGAGGGAAGTGGGTATAGAAATGGGAAACCGATCACAAGGATCTACATATAACTTCCCCCCTGGGAGATGGGCAACAGAAAATTGGGTGATGGGAGAAGCCGTGCAGTGTAAGATAAGAGAAAATAATAATGTATAAATTATTAAGGGTTCATGAGGGAAGAGGAGCAGGGTGAGAAGGGGATAGGGGAAAGGGGAAATGAGCTGATTCCAGGAACCCAAGCGGAAAGCAAATTTTGAGAGTGATGAAGGCAACAAATGTATAAGTGTGCTTTACACAATTGGTGTATGTATGGATTGTGATGAGTTGTATGAGCCCCAATAAAATTATTTTAAAAAAGAAAAAGAAAGAAATGTCTATAAATGAATGAAGGCAACATATGTACAAAATGCCTGATGCAATCAATATGGATTGCAACAAAAGTTGTAAGAGTCTCCAATAAAAGATTTTTAATAAAAATGTATATATAATAAATATTTTCCTAACTTATATAAATGATTAATAAGAATAAAATTAAGCAGCCTGGGCATTTTATAGGAAAAAATGATAAAAGAACAAATGAGAGATTCAGCAGGAAGCAATGGATAGGAAAATATTATAAGGAAAGTTTTCTCTTATATGGAATGTACATTCTCTTACACGACAACAATCAGAATATGCCGTAAGAACCTCAGACCAAATACTAGAATAAAATAGAGGAAAACATTCCCAACCCTTCAATAAAATGCTATATGCTTTCGATGATTTTCACAAAAGTTCAAATTTTTTAACAAAATATTTTGTTCATTCACATTTTTAATTATGCATAAATTTATGTCTACTTGCATTACATCTCATAAAAAGGCATAAGAATTGTTTTTGCACTGTTTAAAACTAAATAGAAGATAGTGAAGGTGAAAAATAGTTTTCGTGAATGTTGCTTTGAAATACAAATGGCATTGTCCTAAGAAATTTAAATGATTTAATTTTTTTAAATCATTTTATTAGGGGCACATACAACTCTTATCACAATCCATACATACATCAGTTGTGTAAAGCACATCCGTACATTCATTGCCCTCATCATTCTCAAAACATTTGCTCTCCACTTAAGGCCTTGGCATCATGTCCTCATTTTTCTCCGCCCTCCCTGTTCCCCCCTCACTCATGAACCCTTGATAATTTGTCAGATCTTACATTTTTTGTCTCCCTTCACCCACTTTTCTGTTGTCCATCCTCCAGGGAGGAAGTTATATGTAGATCCTTGTAACTGAGGTCTCAGAGCAGCTGGGTGTGATGCAGGGGAGGCTCTGGAAGCAGCTGAAGACACTGTGGGAGTTGGCAGCCCAACAGTGAGGGTCACTGCATCCGGGGGTACCAGAAAACTGGCTGGGGTTGCTTATTCCCCTAGATGCTACCCCTGCCTTGAAGAGAACCGTGACAGAGGCCTGTAGACATGTGTCAGGAAAAGATGAGTCCTTCACTGTTTCCTCTTCCCACAAACCTTTGAGGAGAGCCTGCAGGGCAGGGGCTCGGCTCCCTGGATCCAGTCACCTGCCCTTCCCCACAGCCACACCCTCGCCAGCCCCAACTCCCCCTGCCCTGGGTTTGCTTCTTGAATCCAGAGGAGCAGCCTGGGCAAAGACCATGAAGAACCTTGTCCTTCAGGCAGCCCCTTTGATTGGGTCCCTTGTCCTGCAGAGTGTGGACACATGCACACTAACTGTTGGGGGACTCAGCTGTCACCACAGGGGCCAGGATCTGAAGAGGATGCTGGCACTGCAGGGCTTCCTGAGGGAAGCCGAGGACTTGCAGAGCTGGCTGAGCAGCCAGCAGCTGGTGGCCAGAGGAGAGAGGACTATGAGCACACCCTAGTGAGGAAGGGGCTAGGGGCAAGGAAGGTGCCCAGGAGCCGAAGGAAGACGGGTGGTGGAGGGGGGGCTGCATGCACAAGGGGCTGATGGGGAACATCAGTCTGGACTGAGGACAGCTGTGGCTTCCTATTCCCCTCTCTGCGTAGAGGGGCAAGTTCTGTGGCTGTCCAGTCTTGCCCTGCCCAGTCACTCACTGAGGTGTCTCACAACCACACCAGCCAGGGCCCCCTGGAACCCTTCTCCTCTCTTCTCAGCTCCTCTTAACCAAGTTTGCAATGTTTCAGCACCAAGTGAAGATGGGTGGCCACCAGGGGGCAGCCTGCCCCACTAGCGGAGAGCCTGCTGGAGTGGCGGCCCAGCACTGCCCCCAGGGCCCAGCAGTGGTGACAGGACCTACAGTGAGTACCAGCAGCCTGGAGCAGGGGTGAGTTTGGGGGAGGTGCTGGGCATGGGCTGGAAGGGCTTCCAGGGAGACCCTTGCTGTGCTGCGGCTCTGCCAAACCCCTGAGAGGTGAACTTGCTTTCTGTGTGCCCACATTGGGGGCCCGGGCCACGTGTTCCAGGGAGCAACTTGTGCAGCCTGTAGCTTGGGACCCCTTACTTAAGCTGAGAGGCCATGTCAGACGACCTTCAGCAAAGCTCAGCCTTTGAGTTCTGGGCTTCTGGCTTCAGGGCACGGTGAGGGCAGCTGCTGGTTCTGGCCCAGCTGCAAGCAGCCTGGCTGTACCTGGCTCTTCTTGGGACTCCAGATAGCACTGGGGAAACTGGGTGCACCGAGAGCCTGGGTTACTTGCTAGAGACCACAGCTACTTAGCAGTGAAGTTGAGACCCGATATGGCCCTCACCATAAAAAGGAAGTGTTTTCTGCCCTGGTGACCCTTGGCCTTCCCTGAGGTCAAGGGTGACCATAGCAGCCATATGAAGAGTGTCAGAAGCAGGGCACAGTGACTGCCTCAACCTCCCCACTCTCCCCTGCCGGGGCTCTTCCAGTCTTGGCCTAGTGCCTCTATTGCTGGGGAGCAGACTGGAGAGTCCCCCACCCCTGCAGGACCCACAATCTTCCTATCAGTGCCAGCGGATCTGAGAAGGCACAGTCTGGCAGGGTATGACCAGGCTCCCTGGAAATGGTCCCATTGAAGATCTGGAGAGCAGACCGATTGTTTTCCTTTGATTGTGTTACAGACACCTTACAGGAGAGAAGGACCTTTATAGATCACTGTCTACAGTTTCTGACCTTCAAAGCACTCAAATCATTGCCATCGAGTCGATTTCTATCATCGAGGCCCTGTAGGACAGCACACGACGGCCCCTGTGTCACTGAGGCTGTCACTACGGGAGCAGACAGCCGAGCCGCGTCTTTGTGATGGGTTTCAGACCACTGACCTTGCCATGAGCAGCAGCCCAAGGCATGCCTTTTTCTGACCTTGGGTTTGACTAATATATATATATATATATATACACATATAATGCACATATATATATGAATTTTAATATAGAGGGTTTTGTTTTAAGTGGAAACATGCAGAGCAGTTTAACAATTTATACACATTTTGTTTGCAGCCCTCATAATATAACACAGCACTCTTCTTGCCTTCTCCCTGGCCCCTCCCTCCCTCCTGAACTTTGAGGGCAAATGCTCCCCTTTGCTCTGGGAAGCACTTGCCTCACAGGTGCCATGCGTTCACTTTATCAGCGCGACTGTTGCTTGGGCAGGGGTGATTCCCGGAGCTGGGCTCTGTTTTGAATTTGAAGGGCCCTGGTCTTGGGGTTCCAGCAGTCCCTGTCAAACTTGTAATGCCCTCTCTTCATGAAGTCACCTTCCATTGGCTTTCAAGCTGTGCACAAGTTGCCAGTTTGAGCTCAACCAGAGCAGTTTGAGGCGGTGGCTGGGCACCATCTAACTCTCCTGGTCTCCAGGACAAGGATGGAGGGCTGTGGTGTTGGTGGTCCGTTAGTCCTGTGGACTGCTTTACTTCAGTTTTTTATTTTCTTCACTCGTCAACTCCAGATGGGGAGAGAGGGGATCCTAGTTGCTAGAGGTGGCTTTGCAATGGAGACAAACATTTTATACTAAAGTGAGATTCTTACGTGACATTTGCGTGACTGCAGCAGCCCCTGATCATCTTCCTCCGTACTCACCCTAGCTGACCACCTTCCTGCCTCAGAGGATGGGGCACTCCCTCTGCCCGTCCACCCTCAGGTCCTCACTTTCAGTCCCACAGGATCCTGTGGTATCAATCCCCCCCTATCAGCCCCACCCCCAGCCTACGCAAGGATTACAAACCCTTGCTCCACTCAGATTCTCTGTAGCTAGTGTCACCTCCCCTGTGTTCCTCAGAGTGTGCTCTGCACCCATGAGATTATTGATTGGTTTCCACCCATACTGACCCTGTGTGTCCCACAGGGCTTGCTCTGGGGACAGCTCTCAGAGGGCGAAACCAGGAAGAGGAGGGGAGGGAGCAGTTGGGCAGAAGAAGCTGTGATGGACCCCACAGAGCCAGACTGCCCATGGAGGACAGGACCCTGTGGCTGTTTTCCCGAAGGGGTGCCCCTCAGGGTAGATCAATGCTCTGGAGACCCCACCACAGGTGGAGGCCCCTCGACCCCTACTCAGTCCCGCCCTCCACACCCTCACCTACATTTGGAGCTGGGTGAGCTTCTCCTCATGGGCCGCCAGCTGCCTTTCCAAGTCCTGGTGCCAGGCATGTGGCCCTCTAAGGGGCGGATCCCTGCTCACTCCACAGTCAGGGTCTAGCAGGAGGTCCTCTCAGGAGGCCAGCCAGACCTCGGCCTGACCCAGCATCCCACGCAGCTCCTCCTAGTCCTGGCTCACCTGGCAGTGCTCCTGGTGAAGGGCCCAGGCCGTCCGGAGTTCCTGCAGCTGCCTGTCCAGCTCCCGGAGACACTGTGACCTGGGGGGCAAAGGGCTGTTGGGAGGGGCGCAGGGTGTCGCCTGGGTGGGGCAGGGCTGGGTTACCGTGGAGCAGGGAGCAGCAGGAAAGGGAGCTCTGGCCACGCACCACCCTGGCCCTAGCCCTCAGCGCGCACATCTCTGGGGCCATGACGTGGCTGCTGTCCAGCAGCTGCTACCCCGCCGGCCGCAATGCCTGGGCTCTCAGGCAGAGCTCCTGCCCCAGTGTCTCCTTGGCCCCCAGCTGGCCCTTCTGAGGATATAGACTAGCGCCTGCTTCTCTTGAGCCCGAGTACTGGGTAGGGGACAGGGCATGGGAACAGGTCTCAGGGCCAGAGGGCAGAACAGGGAGGAGGCAGGGAAGAGCTGGGTGCCCCCACCCGCATGGAACAGAGCGAGCCCCCATCCAGGTGGGGTGGCACATACAGCAGTTCCTGGCAGTGCCTGAGGAAGGTGTGGCCATGGGCTACCCACTCCAGCTGCTGGCCCTTCTCCCAGGCCTTCATGTTCAGGTGGCCCAGGCCTCCAGCACCTCAGCCAGCTGCCCGGCCAGGCCCTCCTTGACCGCAGGGTGTACCTGGATGGCCTCCATCCCCATCTGAACCACCACCTCGTCCACAGCCACCAGCTCCCTCTGCAGCTGGCAGAGAGCAGGCTGAATGCTCCTCCACCCAGGACTTTGCAGGCCATCCTGGCTGTACCCCAGCCTAGGTCAAGCCCAGGCCCGTCACCCCCCATCCCAGAGGGGGAAGGGGCGGGCTGCAGTCCTGCCTGGGGTCAGCTGGGGGTGAGGGTTCCTCATCCATCCATTGCCTACAGAAGAGGGGTTCTTGCGGGGGGGAGGGACTGGGGCCCTCCCCTGCAGGAGGCAGTGCTGGCGCTGCAGGACCTCCACAGACACCAGGTCGTGGCCAAGGACAGCACCCTCCACCAGGACCACCTTCTGCATGTGGCCCCACAGCTCGAGCGCCGCCTTGTGGAAGTCGAGGGCACAGCGGGAAGGAGGGCCAGCAACTTTCTCCCTGAGAACAGGGCCACCTCCTTTTGAGCAAAGACTGTGGCTTGGGGATTTGTGGGGCTTTAACACGGAGGGAAATAGGACGAAGACTCTATTCCCTAACTTATAACAGGGAGAATCTGGAAAGCTGGTATTCCACGGTAGGAAAGCCTCTACTTTGGTAAGTTAGAGGTAAAGTCCAAGTACATTATCCTGCTTTAAAAATCATTCCCACGGATTCTCCGTTAACAGCTAGGCTGCCATAATGTGAGCACATGGCTGATTGTATCTCTGTGTAGAAGCAGATATGATCCTTTTGCCCTCTCTTCCCACCGTGACACCCAGCCCCCCTTGTAGCCTCCCCCAATGCAGGTATTAGCTTTCCTCACCTTGGTGAGCTCAAGTACAGGGGCCTTACGATAGATACCGCCCACCTTGTGACCATGTCACTACTGAAGAGGTGTGTCTCCAGGCTCCCTATACACGTCCCAAGATAGCAAAGGTTCCACTTCTCCCAGTTCCACGTGGTCCATCAAAGGAGCTGAAGTGAGCATGCCTAATAAAACATGTCTGACTCTGTATTGTATTCTCTCGCCCCTGTCTTTCCTGTCCTCTGTGACTTTACCGTGACCTTTACCTATTATCATCGCTGTACATTCGCGCCTTCTGGCCCTTCGGTAGTTAGAAGATGGATGGTTTCCTCTGATCACAGCAGGTTCCTGATGAGGCCCGGAGGCCACAGGCAGGGCCCGAGGGAGGCAAGGGTCTTGACACGCATGTTGGGTGGAAGGCAAAAAGATGGGGAGCCCTGAGCACATGAGGACGGCGGCTCAGGGAGCGAGTGGGCTGCCTGTCAGGGGGTCTGCCTGTAGCACCTCCAAAAGTCAGTGAGGAGAGGGCTGGCCCCGGGGCCACCCAGCCCCAGGATTTCGGTTGCAGGACCTGTCAGGTGCTCAGTGCACTGAGACACCAGATCCCGCGAAAGGAGGGTGTGGGGAGGGGCGGCAGGGAGCTCTAAGAGTGGCGGTCAGCAAGAAGACCAGCAGGGCCTGTGCCCCCAACGAAACTGCGGCCCGTGCTCAGGGAGCATTGGGAGAGCCCACTTCGTGGTCCTGCCACAAGGAGTGACCTGCGCTGAACGACTCCAAACTGGGGGCAGGAAGGAGCGTGGTTGGACGGGGAAGGCTGATTGATGCTGGGAGCTGGAGTCAGCCATGCCCCTTCATACAAACATGTGCACACGAGAATACACACAGAAGTATGCATGCACACACCCACATGCCCACCCCTACACATGAGCACACACACACACGCACACACATGCACACACATCTGGGGTAGGCCCCTGTGTCCCGAACCCCTTGGCTGTCACTGGCCTGTCCCTCTGGGCACCCACCTCTGTGCGGGCTTTCATTGCCTTGTCCAGCCTCACCCATGTGGCCTCAACGCCGCTCCTGTGGACTTGACTCGGCCATGGAGCTGGGTAGGCGAGTTCCAGGGCACCTGACAGCTCCCTCAGGGCCTGCACCCTGGCAGCCCCACACTCTGCCCTTTCTCCCGGAAGACCTTGAACTTCTCTTCCAGCATGTGCCAAAGGTGGGGCTGGAGAGGGTCAATGTGGATGGAATTCAGGCAGCTCCTAAAACTCACGAAAGGGCCAGCTGGCCCCAACAGCTCCCACATCCCTCAGCCCTGGTTCTAGAACTCTGCAGGGCATCTCCTGCCCCCTCAGCCCACCCAGCATCTACCCTACCCTCCGTTCCTCCATCCACTTTCCCAGCACGACTCACTTCCACACCCTCCAGGTCCTGCCCACACTGTCTCTGGAGAGGACCCGGGTTCAGGAAACCAAGGGCAGCCCCTGCTGTCTGCAGCCTGTGGAGGAGGCAAACCTGGGTCGGTGGATCAGGGAGCCTGGTCACAAAGCCCACTTAGCAGGGTCACTTTCCCAAGCCAGGGGCTCCCTACAACTGCAAGGGCGTTCTGGGAGGAGTTGAGCTGGGCTGAGGATGCCCTGCACAGCCCCAGGCTGACCCAGGTCACAGTACAAGCTACTGCGTTTCCAGACCAGATGGAGCTTAGGCGAGATAACGATTTGCCCATGATCCTAGCCCAATTTTGTAACAAATTCATCTCTGATCATAACTCGAACAATTTACTGGCCCCTGGCAACAGTGAATCCTCAGCAATGGTGTAGGGTTTCATAGCGCTGGTGATTCTGAGTGCCACCAAATATGAAACTTCAATGACTGCTACGTTTTGTTTGTGGTACTTGCCACCAGTGTCAAGTCTGGCTTTCTTGAGTTTATCATCAGCTTTGCTTTTAAAATAGTTGGTATCCTTGCCAGCAAAGCTCGGATATTTGCTATCAAAATGGCATATTAGTTTGTTCATCTTCATAGATTCAACTAATAGAACTTCACAACAAGTAAGACATTGTAGTTTCTCAGTTCCTGCTGTCATTGAAGTAAAACCATACCATAAAAAAATCCTCACTATCTTTTCTTAACGTTCTTCTACATGATCCATTGTCATGGGATGGTTGGCTAATGAAAATAATATATAACCATAGCTTTAATAATACAAAAGATGGCTCTCCCTCCTCCACCACTGCCAACTCCTCCTGCTGTTCCTGCAGCTGCCTGTGTGCTCGTTTGGTGCGGACCTGGTACCTCTTTTGAGAAGACTTCAGCATTCACCCTGGCCAACAAAAAACTCAAGGGAGGAGTCAAGACTGAGAACAATGATCAGATTAACTTGAAGGTGGTAGGGCAGGATGGTTCTGTGGTGCAGTTTAAGATTCAGAGGCACACCCACGTAGTAAGCTAATGGAAGCCTATTGTGAACAGGGTTTGTCAATGAGTCAGATCTGATTTGATTCGACAGACAGCCAATCAATGAAACAGACACACCTGCACAGTTGGAAATGGAGGATGAAGATACAATTGATGTGTTCCAGCAGCAGACAGGAGGCATCTTCTAAGGGAGCCTGCTCCTTTCCTCCAGAACTCTCTTCCAGCCGACCAAGAATCCATTCTCGATTAGAAAACCACAGTTTGATTCCACCACCTCCTGACAACTACAGTATAGTTTTCTCTTTATTTCATTTCCCCTTCCTCATTCCTTTATTGTACACAAAGTAACTGGTGCATGTACACAAGCATATTAAATTTTTCCCTTTGTTTATTTTTTCGTTTACTAAATCACCAATGGTATGTTTTGATCGACATCAGGTGGAGATGGGATGGGGAAAACACTGGTTCTGTGAAAGCTCCCCTTCTCCATCAGTGGCTTGCTCATTCAGCTTCTCTCTTTGTATTTCAGTAGGTTATTTTGCTCTCACTGTTTAACAAAAACAAAAAAAATGACATGAAAAAAATCCTTGCATGCCTTGTTCGATTGAAGAATTTTTATGTTTTTCATTTATCATTGTAAAACCAAGGACAGTTTTATAACATTTTTGTATGTAGCTATTACATGTAGGGCAATCTGTCTTTAAGTAGGCGTAAATTACTCTCAATGAAGCCTAGAGAGTTTTCCCTTCAAGTCAAGCGTCTTGTTTAAATTTCTTATTAAAAAAAAATAGTACTAAAGATGATACATGGCACAATTTAGTCAATACAGTTTATTAAAATTTCCTATGATTTAACATTCTCTATGTTGTGTTTTTACATACCTGTTACTATCACAAGGAGCAGTATTCACATCAACCACAGCTGAATATAAAAAGACCAATCAGCATCCAGATAAAGTTCCCATGGTACAGATATCGATTTTTTGCAGTAGTTTATGATTTTACCCAGAAATAATAATTCATGAAATGTCATTTACCACCAATACTGCTGCTTTTAACACTGTCGCTGCTTTTAACACAGTAGCTGCTTTTAACACAGCAGCTGCTCTCTACGCATGTGTGACTTGTCCACATAAACACATTGTGGTGCCAACCCTGTCACATCCACCTTTATTTGTACAAGTTGAATGTGATGGGGTTGTCTGATTATGTCATTACGCTGCGTACTCATATGTGGGCAGACCCTCCTGGAGATGGATAGAGGAGCAGTGACTTGGTTCCTAAGACCATTGGAAATACATGTTTTCCAATGGTCTTAAGTGACTCCTGTGAAAGGGTCCTTTGACCCCAAAAGAGGTCGTAACCCACAGGTTGAGAACTGCTGTATTAACAGGGTTGTTACAGGATGATTAAGGCTGCCCATTTGGAACATGGCATAGAACGGAATGTGATCAATGCTGTTATTGTGTGAGTTTGGTATAGTATATCACTTATGAAAGAAAGTGTTAGTCTGGGTTGACTAGAGGAACAGTCATACACTCATGTGTATAAGAACTTTATATAAAAGAGCAATTATATATTGAGAAAACATCTCAGCCCAGTTCAGATCAAGTTCATAAGTCCGATATTAGCCTATATGTTCGGTACTAGTCGATAAATTCCTCTTTAGATTCACAGTATATGTAATGATGCCAAATGCAGGAATATCGCAGGCCAGTGGGTAGAAGGTCTTGTGGATCCAGTGGCAGTGCATGCATTTCAGTGTTGGCACGGGTCTCCTCCAGCTCTCTGACTGTCTCAGCGCAGAAAAGGAAGGCAGAGAGACTGGGTTTGATCTCCATTGAGCTACTTATTTCTGTCATGCCTCAAAATGAGGTCATCAAGCTGCAATTTTATTGACAGGCTGACAGGATATAATGTAATTGCCACGGCATGTATTCAGTAAATTTGCCATGAGTTTTATAAACAATTTACTTGCTAACTGCATTTAAAAAATTTAACTTGAGTTTAATTGACATAATTCATATACCACACAACCCAGTGGTTTAAATATATTAAAAAGAGCTGTGCAGTTATGATCCCCATCAATTTTAGAACATTTTCTTCAGTCTTAAACTCACCATTTGCCCCAGCCTGCCCTGTCCTAACCCAAAGAAACTTAATCCATTTATAGTCTTCACAGTAACTAAGTCCTATCCTAGATTTTATTTAAAGAAAATCATATGCGTATGGATTGTGATAAGAGTTGTATGAGCCCCTAATAAAATGTAAAACACAAAATAAAAAAAACACCTAACTATCCTAAGTCATCATGGCAAAATATTGAATGCTCAAGAAACCACTGAAAACTCCAAAAAAAAAAAAGAAAGAAAATCATATGCAAAAAAAACAGCCCTCAATCCAAAAGAAAATATAAAAACTAGAACAAATTTAAAAGGGACCAAAAGAGAGAAAAACAATAACGTTAAAAATTATCTGTGTTAATCTACTTTCCAATGCACTCAGTGTATAACAAGACTATTTCCATTCTTTGTTCATGGTCTAAGGAGATTCACTGGAGGCTTAATCTGTGTGGGAACTGTGCAAATGGAGTTTGGGCTTCCACTGTCATCCGCAGTCTGCTCAGGTTTTAATCTCTAATACCATTGCCTCCTCTGATCTTGGATTGCTAAGTACATTTCCATGCTTTATTTTTATTCTGTTCATGTTCTGGAGAAAGAAACAAAGTACCTCAGCTTCTTGAGGGAACTACTAAATAATTACGTTACCAGTTAATTTTTCAGGTTCTTTTTCCATGGTCTTTGTGCCGGAATCTTACATTAAGTGGACTTGAGGGGTGCCTCTTTATTATGGTGAAATGAACAGAACATGTTCTTTCTCTAATAACAATAGCTATAGTATTTTTTTTTAAAACATAGAGTGTTTAAGAGTAATAGTTCTTGTAGGATTTTATCTTAAAATTTAAGTAACCAATAGATGAGGATTTTATTTTAAACATAAATACATGAACTTGTCGTGCATAAACTTTTTTAGTTTAGTACAAGGTAGTCATGACAAGGCACACAAGTAAGACTTCAAGATGCTGATTTTAGAACCAGAAAATTATAATTAACAATTATAATGTTAGTCTTGAGATTAGATTTCCATACTTTAGACTTCATTTTGACCTTGAGTTCAATGGAAATCCCTTATAGCTGGGGTCCAAATTCGGTGTTAATAGAGTCTCTACAAGGTCTAGTCTATGGAGAGAATCACTGCCTCTGCCTTTTCCTTCTCAGAGCATAAACCGAAATTCAGTTTCTATATGTGAACATTTCACTTTGAACTCACCGATAAGGGATAGGTGATGCCATCTTTAACAAAGATTAGTGTATTATTTTTTTCCATGAAGGTAGACAAATAGTAGTTTACAAGTTAGAGACTCCAAGACACTTTAGAGAGAGATAATCTTATGTCATAATTTCTTTTTTAAAAATCATTTTATTGGGGCTCATACAACTATTATCACAATCCATACATACATACATTAATTGTGTAAAACACCCACTGCCATTGACTTTTAACAATCCTTAAGGATGAGCAAAGTAGAACTGGCTCTTTAGGTTTCTGAAGCTGTATTTCTTTATAGGAGCAGAAATCCCCTTTCTCCCTAGGTGTAACTGGTTGAGTCAAACTGTTGACCTTGGCTTTAGCCAACACATAACCCAATACTAACCAACATAGTAGTGGTGGGTGCCTTCTCGTCAGTTCCGCCTCACAGTGGCCCTGTCTAGATCAGCATGAAGTACTACTGGACTCTGCATCCTCACAATTGTTATGTTTGAACCCATTGTTGAGTTACCGTATCAATTCATCTCCTTGAGTTGTTTTTGTTTTTCCCACTGACTTTGCACTGTACCAAGTATTGCGTCATTTTCTAAGGACTGGTCTCCTGAAAACATGCCCAAAACTTGTGAGACAAGTCTTGCCATACTCATCTCTAAGGATCAGTCTGGCTGTGATCTCCCGAGACAGATTTGTTTGTTCAGTTAGCAGTCCATGGTACTTTCGGTGTTCTTTGCCAACATGCTAATTCAAAGGCATCTATTCTTTGGTCTTTATTAATTGTTGTCCAACTTTCATATGCTTATGAGGCAATGGAAAATCCCATGGCTAAGGTCAATGGAAAATCCCATGGCATTGCTCAGTCCTCAAAGTGTGACATCCTTGCTCTTCATCACTTTAAAGTAGAATTTCAGAAATCCAAAATATGTTTAGTGAAAGAAATTTGTCACAAAATAATAAATACTGTGTGGATCTATTTAAAGTACAAATAATGAACAGCACTAAACTAGTGTTTTAGGGATGCATTCTTGGGTGATAATGTAAAATTTTCAGAATGGAACAAAATGATAAGTCTCCATTTTGGGGCTGAGGATGTGTTACTCCTTGACCAGGCTGTTTCTTAATAATGTCATTAACCTGTACATCTTTGTTTTGCCTACCTTTCTGTAATTATACATAAATAAGATTCTGAGGAGATTGCAACTAATGTCACAAAACAAAATATATATAAATTATTGTATAAAACATGAGTTTTCTCTGTAAACTTTCACCCTAACCATAATAGACTTTAAAAAATAACAAATGCCTTTTATTATTATTTCCTTCCCCCAGCCCTTTGGCAACTCTTAATCTACTTTTTTACATTTATAGAATTCCGATGACTGACTTTCCTACAAATGCAGTCGTAAAATAATGTGACCTCTTGCACCACTTTACATGTGATAAAGGTTTACCCTTGTCAGATACAACTTAGAACTGAATTCCAAAGTAAGCCTCACTATCTTCTATTGTGTGCACTCCTCATTTTGCTTGTCCTTCCTTCTCTTTGGGGACATTTGCATTGTCTGCTCAAGCATGTTGTTCCATTCTTATAAAAAGAGTCCGTGCAGTATTTAAAGCGACCATAACTGAATCATGTGTTTTTCGTAGTGTTGTTTCTGGTTGAATGTTTTTTTTAGATCTGTGCTTAGGTCTACTGGTTTGTAAGCTATGTGATAACAAGAATTTTGTCTGTTTTGGTTGAATGCTCCATCCTAAGTGCACAGACAGTTCCTGACTCGTAGAAGACAACCATTAATGTTCGCTATATAAATACAGGAATGCCACACTCATGATCTACATGGGCATATGTGCTGTTTGAAGTCACGATTACACAATGTTGGCAAGCTTGTTTTCTTTGTCACTTGGTAAAAAGACCATTTTTCTGTTTTCAGATAGAATGGTTCAATTGTTATAAGAAGTCCCTTGCTACTTACATGAGGTCATTGGGAGGAAATGAAGGTTTGGACATAACACAGGATATGAAGCCTCCCAAAAGCTTATATATTGAAGTAAGTTTTACCTCTTGAGAATGGATTTTATTGAATGTGTGGATTATGCTCCTATTATGTAAGAAGGAGATATGAATATAGTTTTGTTAGGTGCCACCAAGTCCTATTCATAGTAACTAGATGTACAACAGAATGAAACACTGCCTTGCCCCGCACCCTCTTCTCAAACATTGCTGTTTGAGCCCATTATTGCAGTCATGGTGTCAATGTATACCACTGAGAGGCTTCCTCTTTTTGACCATCCAGGGACTTGCCATCCAGATGACATATACACGGAGTCGGCCTCTTTAAGGGGCACTCCCGCTGTAGCTCTTCCAGCATAGCTTTGTTTGCTCTTCTGGCTGTTGATGTTTTGTCAGTGCTTTTCTGCGATATCATAATTCATAGTTATCAATTCACCTCTGTCTTATTCATTGTTCACCTTTCATATACATATTAGGTGATTAAAAAATAGCATGGCTGGGGTCAGATAAACCGAGGACTAGTTTTCATAGTTTTACTGAGATAAAAGGACCCCTGGTGGTACAGTGGTTACACATTGGGTTGCGATCAGCATGGTCCGCAGTTCAAAACCCACAAAAACTCTGTCCCTTGACTCCACCCCTTGAGGGATAAGATGGGGTTCCTGCCAGGTCTAGAGGCCAGGTGTGTGGATTTCTCACCCAATGGGGGGGGTTAAATTAAACCTCTCAAGTCTACTTTGAGATTGGTGCGGGAAGTGCTAGGCTTCTCTTTCCCCCTTGCCCCCTAATTGTGTTGTTTTGCTAACACATTTCCTGCTTGGGGGTGGCAAGGTGAGGAATGTTGAGCAAGGGCTGGTGGAACTGTAGAACAAAGCAAAAGTTAAGCTTGGCTAGTGACTGTCTGCACCAAGCTGACTCTGCAAAGCTGTTCTTCATCAGAGGACAGCAAGCCAAGAGGCTTGGTCAGCTGGGTTAGCTCAGGGACCAGAAAAAATTGGCTATGCCAGGCAGGAGGGAAGCTTCCCCAGCGTGTGGACAGCCTATAACAAAGAGGGGAATCTGTTAGTAGTTGCTACTGCTCTCTCAGTTTAAGAAGCTTGGATGTACTTCATATTGAGATTCTCTTCCATGAAGTTTAGGATATCGCTCCTAGTGGACCTTCTCTATAATTGCTGAGAGTTGTCCGAGTTTGTTGTCTGACAGTCATTTTGCTGACTCTGCTGCTCTTTAACACTTTAAAGAAGTCTTTTGCAGCATTTATCTCATGGCTTGATTTCTTCACTAATTCCATGAATGTTGATTATGCATTGAAATAAATGAAATCCGTGTCAATTTATTTTTTTCTCTTTTTATCATTGTGTTTATTGGCCCGAGCATGAGGCTTTTTTTTTCCATCGAGCCATAATCCCTACAGAAAGCTTTAGTCTCAGTTCTTCATTAATGTGTTGAATCCTCTTAGCTTTCCATAAGCAAAGTTGTATCATATGCATATCACAAGGTCTCTGCTTTTACACTGGACATTTTAATACTTTCATATTGAAAGTTACTACCACTAAGGAAGTACTTACCAAGGAGCTTCAAATGTTTCTGGGACTTTTTTCAGTTTTTAAATTCCATATTTGCACACACTTGAAGTCCCTGTCATATAATTGTCATTTTGTTACTTGTTAAGTGGGTTATCCTCTCTTTGCTCCTCATTTCTTCCAGTAGTACCACGTACTTTGGCGCTTAGTTAATTTTTGGATTTTGAACCATCTTTATTATCCTCTTTTGTATACTTTTGAATATTGAATAAAGAAGACCAAAGAAAAATGTTTGCATTCAACTTAGGTGTTGGCTAAATATGTTAGGTAGTCAGAATAGGGGCCATAAAGGGGGAGTGTTAGTCTGGGTAGACAAGAGAAACAAATTCATAGAAACTCATGTTTATAAGAAAGAGGTTTATATAGAAGAACAACTGAATATTGCGAAAACGTCCCAGCCCAGTCCAGGTCAAGTCCGTGAGCCCAATATTAGCCCATATGTCTGATACCAATCTGTAAAGGCCTCGTCAGACTCATGAAACATGCAATGACTCCGATTGCAGGACGATCTTGAACCAGCGAGTAGAAAGTTTTTGGATCCAGTAGCATTGTAAACATCTCAGCGCTGGCAGGGTTCTCTATGTAGCTTCTCTGGCTCCAGAGGTCTGTTGCATCAGGGTAGGTCCGTGTGGCTTTCCCAGCTACCAGGACGTAGTGCCATGTGTCTTGCCAGTAGAGCATCTCCAAGGAAGTGAGCTGAGAGAGAAAAGCGTCTCCTGTTTAAGGAGGAAATACTGGAGTTCCCAGAATTCTCAGGCGAAGGCAATGCCCACACAGAGGCCTCACTGGCTATCCTGATTGACCAACTAGACTCCACCACTTCACTCTTAATCCTCTCAAGTCCCAAATTGACATCAGATTACATAAGCACCACAAGGGGGTTGTCTCCGCAGTAACTGCATAAGGCTAAAGCAAAAGGATTGGAAGAAATCAGGCATCCATTAAATTTTAGAACAATCAAACTGAGCATGCTCAGACAAGAGCTCCCTCCGCCCCGAGGGGAGGTCCACCAGGGCACACAGATTAGGCTCAGTTACATTACCTCACACAGGTGGGCCTAAACTCAAGCCAGTGGAACCAACCAATACCTTCAACCATGTTTCCCCCAGCCGTTGTGGAGAGGAGGGAATAAAGACCCTGCCTTGACTTCCTTCCATTCCAGCATTCTCCACAAGTGGGGGGTGGGAGCCCTTTTGGCCCCTGGGATTTCCTGGTTCCACGTGCTGGGTTATGTGTTCCTGTTCTTTCTATGTGTTTTTTCCCCATTCAGCAGTGAACCCATGTGCAGTTCTGCGGATCCTTGTATGCTTTCTTAAAACAATGTGTATTTTTTGAGGCTGTAATACCTGAAACTTCCCTTTTCCCCATAAAATCACTTGGATTACAAACCTGCTTCTGCTGTGTGAATTCTTTCAGGTACCTGAATCCAGGAACCTAACACCTTTTTCTCTATATTGCTTCATCTTGCAATCTACTATCCTTGTATTTCAATCTAAAGGAATGTCTCAACATTCCCTCAGGTTTTATTTGTTTTCTTGAATTTTATCCTCATTTATAAAGGAAAGTTTTGCTGGCTATAGGAATCTTGGATGGCTGTTCATTTCTTTCATTATTTTAAATATGTGACTCTATTACCTCCTGGTTTCCAGGGTTTCTATATATGTAAATTGGTACTTCATTTTATTTGATATTGTCAAGATTTTATCTTTTTTTTTAAAGAGTTTGATGATAAGATATTTTGGTGTGGATCTCTCAGGCTTTTTTCTGATTTGGAAATTCTTAAGTGTCATTGATATGTACATTCTTGTCCTTTGTCAAGTTTTGGTAATGTTCTGCTGTTGTCTATTAAGTTTTATTTAGTTACCCTTTGCCCTCTTCTGGGACTTCCATAATATTTGCATTGATTTGCTTGAGGGTGTTCCTTGGGATCATGTTTCTTTACTTTTGTTCCTCAGACTCAATAAGCTGTTCTGTTCTTCTGCCAACTCAAATATCCTGTTGAGTTATCCAGTAACGTTGTTTCTCTTATTTGTTAGTGCTAGTAATTGGATTGGCTTCTTTAAATGTAGGAAGACATATCAGAGGGCCGTATTTGACTTTCTCTGGCTTCACTGTTTCCATGAGGCAGAGTTCAGACATGCCTCCATCCTTCATCCTTCAATATCTATTCTGACACCACCCACTCCTCCCTCACACACTGCCTTTCTGTCGGGTTCAATTATCGGTCCCAGTTGGCCTCACAGAACTCACAGACAATATTCACAATTTAGTGGGCTTATTAAGGAAGGTAACTAGTTACCACAAGTCAGCATCAGGAAACAGTAAGTGTACCTCTCCTGTCATCCAGCAGTCATGTCAGTCTTTAGTCCTTAGCCTCTCAGTCACATAGTCCCTTTGCCTCTTTGGGCCAGAAAGGCAGCCCACTGCTCTGCCTCAAAGTATCATAGTCTCAGTATTGCTCCTCTGTTTTATGTCATGGACGCCTTGCCTCAGCCTCTGGTCTTGGCCTAGTTCCTATGTTCTGTCCCATGGTCTCTGTGCTGCAGCCTTTGATGCCTCCATCTCAGTCTCTACCACTTCAGACAAAGATCTCAAGTATGTCCCACTAGGGCCTCTTACACCTTGATGGTCCAGCATTTCTCTGTGTTCCTGCTTCTGAGATGGCTTTTCCACATAACCATCCCTCCAAAATGGGATTTTAACCATAGCCATATAGGCTAGAATTGATAATACAATGCATAAGAGATTATGGCTAGATGGGCCTTATTCATTGACTACATCTCTTCATCTCTTTCTTAGGATCCCTGCTGGCATTGTAGGATAGGCATTGATTGGACTGCTAACCATAAGGTTCCAGAACCAAACTCTCTGGTATTGAGTCAATGCTGATTCCTAGGGATCCCCTATGGGTTTCTGAGTAGAAAGCCCAGGCTTTCTCCTACTGGTACTGGTAGTTTTGAACTGTCGACCATGCAGATTGCAACCCAGTGATTAACTGCTGTACCACCAGGGTTCTGAGTTTCTTAAGGTTCAAATTTACCAACTGTTGCTCAGGAGAAAGATGAGACTATTAGTTTCTGTAAGGATTTACAGCCTTGGAAAACCAATATAGGGTCATTGTGAGTTAGAATCAACTAGAGGGCGGTGATAGAATCTCTTTATAGATATTTTAATTTATGTATATATATTGCTAACCCAGTTTTCTTTTGTTCTTTGGGCCTGTTTTTTTCCTAATTGTTTTATTAGGGGCTCATAGAACTCTTATCACAATCCATATATATATACATACATCAATTGTATAAAGCACATCTGTACATTCTTTGCCCTAATCATTTTTTTACATTTTATTAGGGGCTCATACAATTCTTATCACAATCCACACATATACATACATCAATTGTGTAAAGCACATTCCTACATTCTTTGCCCTAATCATTTTGAAAGCATTTGCTCTCCACTTAAGCCCTTTGCATTAGGTCCTCTTTTTTTCCCCCCTCCCTCCCTTGCCCCCCCTCCCTCATGAGCCCTTGATAATTTATAGATTGTTATTTTGTCATATCTTTCCCTATCCGGAGGCTCCCTTCCTCCCTTTCTCTGCCGTCCATCTCCCAGGGAGGAGGTCACATGTGGATCCTTGTAATCAGTTCCCCCTTTCCAACCCACTCACCCTCCACTCTCCCAGCATTGCCCCTCATACCATTGGTCCTGAAGTTATCATCCACCCTGGATTCCCTGTGCCTCCAGCTCCCATATGCACCAGTGTACAACCTCTGCCCTATCCAGTCCTGCAAGGTAGAATTCGGATCATGGTAGTTGGGGGAGGAAGCATCCAGGATCTGGGAGAAAGCTGTGTTCTTCATCGGTACTGCATCGCACCCTGACTGACCCATCTCCTCTCCTAAACCCCTCTATGAGGGGATCTCCAGTGGCCGACAAATGGGCTTTGAGTCTCCACGCTGCACTTACCCCTTCATTCACTATGGGGTGTGTGTGTGTGTGTGTGTGTGTGTGTGTGTGTGTAAAATTAAAAACTTTTATACAATAGCCTATACTGCAGGATAAAGTGTAGCTATCTGCTTTGTACTCCTCCTGGATCATTGCAGTATCCCCACTTTGGGAAACACTGCTATAGAGGGACAGGAGTATGGAAATGCTTATAGTGCCCTCTCTGCAACAAACTTTGATTCACAGTTTTAAGGTAATAGTGATGTGTGAGCTGAACTATATTAAGCTTACATTTTATAGGTCAAAAATGATTGGATGTTGGCACTTTAATTTCAAGCATCTTAATGTAATCTAACATTCCATCTTCCATAAATTTTGTTTTATTATTAAAATACTAAATGAAAATTAATTGATTGCTAAGTTACTGTGTAAGCAAAATGAAAGAGCATGAAACTGAATCTTTTAAATGTATTTTTAAGTATTCCTGAGAAACAAGAGATTGGAAGACTTGATTTCCTTTGAAAAACAGTTTGTTCACTCCCTCAATGCATGAATATCTCCTTTTATTAAATTGGAACTCTATGATGCTCACTCTCCCGACACAACGGCTGGAGCCAAAGTGGGTGAACAAGTAAATGTGGTGAAGAAAGCTGATGGTGCCCGGCTATCAAAAGAGATAGTGACTGGGGTCTTAAAGGCTTGAAGATAAACAAGCGGCCATCTAGCTCAGAAGCAACAAAGTCCACATGGAAGAACACACCAGGCTGTGTGATCGAGTGGTCCCAAAGGGATCAGTTACCAGGCATCAAAGAACAAAAAATCATATCATTGACTGCACACCTCCATGATAGGATCGCTGAAGACAAATGGGTGCATAAGCAAATGTGTCGAAGAAAGCTGATGGTGCCTGGCTATCAAAAGAGATAGTGTCTGGGATCTTAAAGGCTTGAAGGTGAAAAAGCGGCCATCTAGCTCAGAAGCAAAAAAGCCCACATGGAAGAAGCACACCAGCCAGTGCGATCACGAGGTGCCAAGGGACCAGGTATAAGGCATCATGCAAAAAAAAAAAAAGATATGTGTGTATGTATGTGTACATGTGTGTATATGTATATATGTATATGTATATATGTATATATATACCATATTAAATGAAGGGGGAAGTGCAGAGTGGAGACCCAAGGCCCAAGTGTCGGCCAATGGAGATCCCCTCATAGAGGGGTTTAGGAGAGGAGATGGGTTAATTAGGGTGCGAGGTAGTACCGATGAAGAACACAACTTTCCTCCAGATCCTGGATGCTTCCTCCCCCCAACTACCATGATCCGAATTCTACCTTGCAGGGCTTGATAGGGCAGAGGCTGTACACTGGTACATATGAGGGCTGGAGGTACAGGGAATCCAAGGTGGGTGATACCTTCAGGACCAAGGGTGTGAGGGACGATGCTGGGAGAGTGGAGGGTGAGTGGGTTGGAAAGGGGGTACTGATTACAAGGATCCACATGTGACCTCTTCCCTGGGAGAGGGACAGCAGAGAAGGGGGGTAAGGGAGACTCCGGATAGGGCAAGATATGACAAAATAACGATGTATAAATTAGCAAGTGCACACGAGGGAGGGGGGAAAGGGGAGGAGGGGGAAAAAATTAAAAAGAGGACCTGATGCAAGGGGCTTAAGTGGAGAGCAAATGCCTTGAGAATGATTGGGGCAGGGAATGTATGGATGTGCTTTATACAATTGATGTATGTATATGTATGGATTGTGATAAGAGTTGTATGAGTCCCTAATAAAATGTAAAAAAAAGAAAAGAGAAAAATATGATTAGGGCAAAGACTGTACAGATGTGCTTTATACAATTGATGTATGTATATGTATGAACTGTGATAAGAATTGTATGAGCCCCAATAAATTGTTAAAAAGAAAAACAGTTTGTTTTTAGATGTATGTTCTTTTATCCTGATGGATTATGGGAAGGATCTGGTCAATCTAGTTGAGGTAAAATGCTCTTTTCTTTCTTGTTTGCCACTGTTATGTCCCTCATTTTTATTCCTTCTGATTAATATAGTGCATTGTTTGAGAGGAAAACGTCCAACTATGTAGTCTCCTTTTATCCAAATCCCTGGTTTCCTTATTGGTAATACCATCCATGTATACATTTGCAAAGCTTATTTTTCCCTTCCCGGTGACGTAGGAAATTGAGATCTTTAGGTTTAGGACCACAGTAAATATCTGGGAATAGTAAGGTTCCTAAGTACACAGAGGAGGAAACAGACACATAAAATACAGTACTTTTACTGTTCGGGCATTTATATAATCCCACTTCATGTTATGATCACTGCATATTTTAAAAGGTAATTTGGATAAAATATCTGATTTTCTTTTCAGGTACGGTGTCTAAGAGACTATGGAGAATTTGAAGTTGATGATGGTACCTCTGTGATACTAAGAAAAAACAGCCAGGTATTTATTGTCTTAAGAATGTATACTTTGAACTTCAATAAAAGTATTGAATGAAGAAAATGTTCGAATCAATAGTAAAATAATTACCTTGTGATGATAATTTATAGCACAGGCATTATGTTTAATATAGATCACCTTGTTTTGTACTTTTTGTAAATGTTAAGACTTACAAATATTGAATATACAATGGACTGCAAAAAGTGGGAAAATTCCATTCTGTGATTCCATTTATCTACCATGTGTTCTAAGCAATGTACTAGTAAAATTTTTATCTATTAATTACAAACAGATATAATTTTTATGAGTATATTACTTGGGCTTTGTTTGTTGTTTTTTCATTCTCTTTTGTTTTGTTTTTTCTATAGCACCTATATCTTTAGTGACTTCTTTAAGCATTAAAGAGGGCCACATCCTAAGAACTCATAGTTCTTAGATTGGGGCTAGATTTAAATGGGAGCACAAAATCCATTCACATATCTGTGGTTTATATATGTCTCTGGTTCACTTTAGAAACAACATTATCATTTTATGATAACGAAAACTTTTCAAACCATCTTCCTGGGGCATAAGGTAACGATAGTGTTATTCATTTAGCTAATGATACAGAATTTAAAACACGGTTGAGAAAAGCATATAGAAGTATAGGCTGGTTTCAGACATCAATTCATGCTCGAATTGTTGACTTATATAGATTAAATTGAAGTTTCTGAACAATTTATTAAAAAATCTTTTCTGGGGGGACTCATACAGCTCTTATTACAATTCATCCATACATACATTGTGTCAAGCACATTTGTACATTTGTTGCCATATAATTTTCAAAACATTTTCTTTCTACTTGAGCCCTTGGTACCAGCTCCTCATTTTCACCCTCCTTCCCCCACCCTCCCTCATGAACCCTTGATTATTTATAAATTATTATTATTTTGGCATATCTCACACTGTCCAACGTCTCCCTTCACCCACTTTTCTGTTGTCTGTCCCCCATGGAGGAGTTTATATGTAGATCTTTATAATCCCTTGCCCCTTTCTACCCTACCTTCCCTCCACCCTCCCGGTATCGCCACTCTCACTTCTCGTCCTCAGAGGGTCATCTGTCCTGGATTGCCTCTGTTTCTAGTTCCTGTCTGTACCAGTGTACATCCTCTGGTCTACCTGTGTTTGTAAGGTAGAATTGGGATCATGATAGTGGGAGGGAGGAAGCGTTAAAGAACTAAAGGAAAGCTGTATGTTTTATCTTTACTATACTATACCCTGACTGGTTTGTCTCCTCCCCAAGGCCCTTCTGTAAGGGTATGTCCAGTTACCTGTAGATGGGTTTTGTGTCCCCATTTCGCACTCCCACTCATCACAGTGATAGGACTTTTTGTTTTTTGATGCCTGATACCTGATCCCATTGACACCTTGTGATCACACAGGCTGGACTGGACACTATTTACACAAATAATTAGGGTTGATGTTGGAACAAAACTTTCAACAAAATTCATTCCAAAAGGTAGCAACATGCATACCTGACTAATACATGTCATAACAAAATAAGAAGAGCATTAAAGTAGTAAATATTTGGTATTCCCGGATCACCATTCATTAGGCACCCTGAAGGCCAGAGAGTCAAACCAAAGTCCAATAACTGCCAATTCCATAACTTGGGATAGCAGTCATCATCTTCTCACACTGATGAATTTCAGTCTTAAATCAAAGGGCTCCTGATGAGTTTGAATGAAAGCCCAGTTTACAAACTCCAGTGAATGTAGCTTCCACATGGATTCTTTCTGGTGTGGCTTATGAAAGATATTGTGTGCCTCAAAAGAACAATATTAAGTCCACTAGTCTGTAGCACACACCCTGGATTACCAATAGCTGGATAGAAAGTAGGTCCAAAAGGTCCAATTAGGTGGGCCTCTACTCAAGTACTCCCTCAACGCAAGAACACTTTGTTCTAGTCACCTGGCATTCTGTGATAACCTTCCCGCCAGAATTGCTGAAGACAAATGGGTGCATAAGCAAATATAATGAAGAAAGGTGATGGTGTCCAGCAATGCAAAGATATAGCATCTGGGGTCTTACAGGCTTGAAGATGAACAAGTGACTCTCTAAGAAGCAACAAAGCCCACATGGAAGAAGCACACCAGCTTGTGTGATAAAGAGGTGTCGAAGGGATCAGGTATCTGGCATCAAAGACCCAGAACAAAAAGCCTTATTGATGTGATTGAGGGGGAGGGTGGACTGGAGACCCCAAACCCATTTGTAGACAGCTGTGAGAGTAGTGGTACCAAGAGGGGGCACTGATCACAATGTAACCTCTCCCTGGGCATGGGCAGTAGAAAAGAGGGTAAAGAGAGACCTCGGACAGTGTAAGACATGAAAAATTAATAACAATTTATGAATTATTAAGAGTTCGTGAAGAAGGGAAGAGGGAAAAATGAGGAGCCCATGCCAAGGGCTCAAGTAGAATGAAATTGTTTTGAAAATGATGATGGCAACAATGAACAAATGTGCTAGACACAATGGATGGATGCATAGATTGTGATAAGAGCTGTATAAGCCCCCAAGAAAATGATTTTGATCAGAATTGTGTTCTATCTATAGATTTATTGCTTTCAGTAATATTCATATTTTGATTTTTCTGTAGTTTCCTTTGTACAGGTCTTTTGTTTCTTTGGTTAAGTTTATTCCCAGGTATTCATCTTTTGTATGGATATTATAAATGATATTGTTTTCTCTTTTTTTATATTTTTTTCTTGATGTTTTTATTTTGGAGCTCTCTTCAATAGCATATTAAAATTGATTTCTGCTTATTAATCTTGTATGCCATTACTTTAACAGATTCGTTAGTACTTTCCAACAATCTTTCTGTGGAGTCCTTGGGGCTCTCACTATGTAAAATCATACTATCTGCAAATAGTGACAGCTTGACCTATTTTTTGCCCAATTATATTCCTTTTATTTTAAAATTTTTTTGCTGTCTGTCTGGCTAAGATGTTTATTGTAGTACAATGTTGAATAAGAATATTGATGAGGGACACTCTTATCTACTTCCTGTTTTCATTTTTTCTAAATGATCGTGATCAGGTTTTGAGGATTATGCTCATTTCATAGAATGCGTGTGGGAGTTTGCTGTCAGTTTCTATATTTTGGAATAGTCTGCACAGAATTAGTTATGGCTCTTCCCTGAATACTTGCTAGCATTCTCCTGTGAAGCCAACATACATACTTCTTTAGAATCTTTCTTGGTTGGAAGTCTCTTGGTGACCTCTAATTCTTCTTTTGCTCTACATGTATCTTTTTATTTCATTTGGATCTTTTGTGATGGTACCCTTTTCATCTCAAATTCTAGATATTTGCATCTTTCTTTTCCTTTGTTAAGTTTTCTATCAGTTTGTCGATTTTGTTAATCTTTTCATAACCAACTTTTTGTCTTGTTGATTTCCCCCCCATTTTTCAGTTCATTTATTTCTGCTTCAATTTTTATTAGTTCTTTCCCTTTATTGTTGAAGGACTTATGTGGTTTCCCTCTTTCTACTTGTTGGAAGTGTTTTATTAGTATTGGTTTTGGATTTCTCTCATATTTCGTGTGTGTATTGATTGCTATAAATTGACTTCAGATAACTGCATTTGTTGTATCCGAGTTTTTGGTATGATGTGTTATAGGTTTGCTTGTTTTAAGGAGTTTCTTAATTTCTCGTTTTCGTTTACTCTAGTGTCCAGTCATTTTGAAATGGTATGTTGTTCAGTCTCCATGTGTTTGTCTTTTTGTTCCTTTTCTTTCTGTTGTAGATTTCCAGTTTTATAACATTGTGATCTGAGAAAATGAATTGTTGAATTCAAAATTCCTTTATTTTTTCCTCCTCAGGAAATAACCTTTATTTCTCCCTTGTATTTGAGGGATATTTTTGTTCAGTATAATATTCTTGGCTGGCTTCCTTCCGCCCCACCCCCCCTTCCACCCGTCACAATTGTATATATGTCATTCCATTGTCTTCTTGCCTGCAGGTCTTTTGCTGAGAAGTCTGAATTTATCCTTATCAACTTTCCTTTGTAGATGACTTTTCCTTTTTCTCTAGCTGCCCTCAGATTCTCTCCTTTTCTTTATGTCTTGATGTTTTCTCTTTGGTTGTCCATTCTTCTCAGCTTGTTGAATAGTGTGTTGAAATTTTCTTCCATGGTTTCTTGTACTATTCTCTGTAGATTTTTTTTTTGGTGGTGTTCTTTTCCCAGCATTTCTTTTCTTTTTTCTTTTCTTAGATGGGTTCTTATGATAGTGTCCTACAGGATTTATTTGGATGCTTCCGGGGTTTTTTGTTGATTGCTTCTCTTGTCTACTGTCGTGAGGGTAATTGTCTTCAAGCTCATTTATTTTATTTTCCTTTTCCATTTTATTCCTCTAGCCTTTTACTATGTTGCCTAATTCAGTTATCTCATTGCTTGTCTTCTAGAATCCTTTGGTTTAAGGATTTTAGTTTCTCAATTTCTTCTGTTTTTCTCATGAACATTCCCCAGATCTCTTGACCTAAGCATCATTCTTCTGAATTCTGTTACTGGTGGTTCACAATCACATCTTCAGACTATTCCATTGGTTTGAGTGCTACTTGGTTGTTCATGTTTGTTTTTCTTGAATTTGGAAGCTTTCTGTGCTTGACTGCTGTTTCTTCAGCATTGTGGTGTGTGAGCTGCTGGTCATACAGAGGTAGAGTTTGTCTAGTGACACAGGTGAGTTCTAATAGGAGCTGGAAAACATACAGTGGTGAAATGAAAAGAAGGGGAAAGGTGCCTAAGTGGGGATAGTGGCTGGGAAAAATAGAATAAAATAAAAGTAATGATAAGAATAAAGTAATGATAGTAATAAGTGACTGTGAATAAGCCAACAGACTTGCAAAAATAATGGGAAAATATTTTCAGAGGGGTAATCACAATAAGGAGCTCTGGTCATATAATGGTTACGTATTGAGTTATAATCCGAAAGGTCAACATTTTAAAACCACCAGCTGCTCTGCCAAAAAAAGGAGACTTTCTATTCCCATAAACAGTTACAGTCTCAGAAACTCACCGGACAGTTTTACCCTGTCCTATAGGATCACTGTGAGTTGACACTTGCGGGCAGAGAGTTAATCTCAATTAATAGGTTTCATGGAAAGATATTTAATGAGAGAACAGCAAGAAAATAGAAAGATAATTGATAGAAGTACAAGGATAAAAAAAAAAAGACTTGGGTATGGTTGTGGGTACCAGATTCTGCTATTGTGGCAATGTGAATGAATGTGAGCATATCTGTGCACTTAGGAGGTCCTGGAAAGCCCATGCTAGAGTGGGTATGCTGGGATACACAGACCTGTCTCTTCCTGGGAGGAATGTGGATTCTCAGGAGGGTGGAGTCACTCCAGAAGAGGAAGTAGGAGATCAAAACAGAGAGAGAGAGAGTATTCAAATAGAACAAAAGTACAAAATCCAAAAATATATATAATAAAGCTACCTTGTGGGTGGGGATTCCGGCTCTATTAGTAGTCTGTGTGTACATGTATGCGGTATCATGGCGCTGGCACACGGGATGGAATGCCTTGTAGAACAAAGCAGGAAAAGAGGAGGAAGATGGGGTAATGGTACAGAGCGTACCTTGGGTACTGAGTATGTGTGTACCAAGCTGCCCAAGTGATCTGCTAGCTATCTGTGTCCCTAGAGGCCAGGGAAGTAGAGGGTTGGCTGGCTGACTGTCTTTTCTCAGGGGCCACGAAGAATCACGATGCTTGTAGAAGCAACTCATGTTGCTGCTCATCCGTAAAGGGGGTCTGTCAGCAGGCCTTGCTGCTTTCCACTTTGAGAAACTTGGGTCAACTTGGCTTTTAAGTTGAATTTCTTGCTACCAGGAAGTGCAGAATCTTTCGCATAGTGGAAACTCTTTGGTAGTTGCTGAGCACATCTTCCCGGGCTTGTTATATGGTGGCCATCTTACCCCATTTTCTGTCTTTTTCTACTTGAGGTATTATAGTAGTATAGATGTATTTTTTTTCTCACAACAACAACCTTACATTATTTATTGTTAAACTTGATTAGGAAGCAAAAGAACAAGGAATAAACCAGATTATTTGCCGATTGAAGTTCAATTCCTCAGATGGGGACAAAAATCTTAATTCATGATTTGAGCCTGGGAAAATGCGGCCATGCGTGCCATCCTTCAGGGGGCTCCTTACAGACCCAGCTTGGTTCTTCTCCAATGTCTTCTCTTGGAGTTGTACCTGATTTTATTACCGGTTTTCATTCGAATCCATTGGGGAATGGGCAGATTCTGCTTCTGTTTCTTGGCCAGGAATCTCTGGATCCTGAAAGTCTTATGAGATGACATGGTGAAGTCGGAGCACCACCACACTCGGGGTGGCAGAGAGACGGAGAGGTAGATGTATTTTTTAATATCATTTTACTAGGGGCTCTTACACCTCTTATAGCAATCCATATATCAATTGTATCAAGCACATTTGTACATATGTTGTCACCATTATTTTCAAAACATTTTCTAATTGAGGCCTTGGTATCAGCTCCTGTTTTATTTCCCTCCCTCCCTCCCTCACCCTCATGACTCCTTGTTAAATTATAAATTATTATTATTTTCATATTTTACACTGTCTGCAGTCTCCCTTTACTCTGTTGCTTGTCCCCTGCAGGTGGGGAGTGGCTTATATGTCGATCATTGTGACTGGTTTTCCTTTTCTCCCCTTCCTCTCCCCTCTTCCCCTTCCCCTCATGGTATTGCTACTCCCATTACTGTTCCTGAGGGATTTATCTGTCCTGGATTCCGTGTACCAAGAGCTCTGATATGTACTAGGGTACATGTTCCTGTCAAGCCAGATTTGTAAGCTAGAATTGGGGTCAGGATAGTGGGGTGCCAAGGTCAATTAAAGAGCTAGAGTAGTGTGTATTTTGTTGGTGCTAAACTTCACCCTGACTGACTTGACCCTTCTGTGAGGAGATGTCCAATTGTTTACAAATGGGCCTTGGGTCTCCACTCCAAACCCCCCCCTCAATTCATATCTATATGATGGTTTGTTTTGGGTCATCTGATACCTGATCCTGTTGACACCTTGTGATCACACAGGCTGTGTGCTTCTTTCATGTGGGTTTTATTGCTTCCCTGCTAGATGGCCGCTTGTTTAACTTCAAGCCTTTAAGACCCCAAACACTGTATCTTTTCATAGCTAGGCACCATCAGCTTTCTTCACCACATTTTCTAATGCACCCATTTGACTTTAGCTATCATGTCAGGAAGGTGAGCATCACAGAATGCCAGGTTATTAGAAGGAAGTGTTCTTACGTTGCGGGAGGACTTGAATAGAGAACCAATATTCATCTGTAACCTTGATATTAAACATAAATATATGAACATAGACCCATATCCCTATAATTATATAAGTATATTTTTATATATGTGTGTATATTTACACCTCTATAAATGTCTTTTGCCTCCAACAAACAATCCTTGAACTAACTACAAGTTTTCTTTCTTGATGTGTTTTGTTTTGTTCTTTGTCAGTGATTTGTTGTTGTTTTGTTGTCTAGTTGTATACTGTTGCTTTGTTTTCCTCTGTCTTATTTTCGTGCATGTTATTGTCTCCACAGGTCTGTCTAAATAAGACAGGCTGGATGAACTATCTGGAGGAAAAACAATGGACCGACAGTTCCGGGGGGGGGGCTTGGGATAGGGGAAGTGGGGGGGTAAGGAAGTGGTGTTAACAAACCCAGGGACAAGGGAACAACATGGGACCCAAAATGGTAGTGAGGAGGGAGTGGCAGGCCTGGTAGGGAATGATCAAGGGTAAGGTTACATAAAGAAGAGGTATAGCTGTAACCCAGGTGGGGATGGAGCTTGGTAGTAGGGCAGGAGGAAAGTCAAGGGAGATGGAGGAAAGAGCTAGGAGTCAAAGGGCATTTATAGAGGTCTAGACAAAGACATGTACATGCAAATATATATATGAAGATGGGGAAATATATCTATGTTTCTGTATTTATAGGTTTAGTTTTAAGGTGGCAGAAGGAACTTGGACCTCTACTCAAGCACTCCTTCAATGCATGAATACTTTCTTTTATTAAGTTGGCACTCTACGATGCTCACCCTCCCTACACAACTGCTGAAGCCAAAGTGTGTGAACAAGTAAATGTAGTGAAGAAAGCTGATGGTGCCCGGCTATCAAACGAGATAGTGTCTGGGGTCTTAAAGGCTTGAAGATAAACAAGCGGCCATCTAACTCAGAAGGCACAAAGCCCACATGGAAGAACACACCAGCCTGTGTGATCGCGTGGTCCTGAAGGGATCAGTTATCAGGTATCAAAGAACAAAAAAATCATATCATTGGATGCACACCTCCATGATACGATCACCAATGACAAACGGGTGCATAAGCAAATGTGGCGAAGAAAGCTGATGGTACCCGGCCATCAAAAGAGATAGTGTCTGGGGTCTTAAAGGCTTGAAGGTGAACAAGCGGCCATCTAGCTCAGAAGCAATAAAGCCCACATGGAAGAAGCACACCAGCTTGTGCAATCACGAGGTGCCAAAGGCATCATGCAAAATATATATATATATACGACAGTGAATGAAGGGGGAAGTGCAGAGTGGAGACCCAAAGCCCATTTGTCAACCACTGGAGATCCCCTCATAGAGGGGTTTAGGAGAGGAGATGGGTCAGTCAGGGTGCGATGTAGTACCGATGAAGAACACAGCTTTCCCCCAGATCCTGGATACTTCCTTCCCCCAACTACCATGATCCGAATTCTACCTTGCAGGACTGGATAGGGCAGAGGTTGTATGTACACTGGTGCATATGGGAGCTGGAGACACAGGGAATCCAGGGTGGATGATACCTTCAGGACCAGGGGTCTGAGGGGTGATACTAGGAGAGTAAGGGTGAGTGGGTTGGAAAGGGGGAACCGATTACAAGGATCCACATGTGACCTCCTCCCTGGGAGATGGACGGCAGAGAAAGGGAGGAAGGGAGCCTCCGGATAGGGAAAGATATGACAAAATAACAATCTATAAATTATCAAAGGCTCATGAGGGAGGGGGGACCGGGGAGGGAGGGGGAAAAAAAGAGGACCTGATGCAAAGGGCTTAAGTGGAGAGCAAATGCTTTGAAAATGATTAGGGCAAAGAATGTAGGGGTGTGCTTTATACAATTTATGTATGTATTTGTATGGATTGTGATAAGAGTTGTATGAGCCCCTAATAAAATGTAAAAAAAAAATGTCTTTTGCCTCCTTTCCTCCTCTATTTCCCTTTACTTTCCTCCTGTCCCACTATCATGTTTGACCTTCATTTGGCTCTCAGTAATTCCTCTTTCAGCTACATTGCACTTGATCTAACCCCACCAGGCATTCTACATCTTCCTCTCCATCAATTTTAGATCTCTTGTTGTTCCCTGTCCGTGGGTCTGTTGGCTCCCCTCCCCCTTCCCTAGCTCTCCCTTTCTATTATCCCCTGGAACCGTTGGTCCCATTTTCTTCTCAGGATTGTAGGATTTGAATTTTTCTAATATGGTTATAAAGTTCTTTCCTGTTGTTTTGTTTATATAGTGAATAACATTGATTTTTTTTCTAATATGTAACCATCATTGCACCCTTGTTATGAATTCATGTTGGTCATGATGATTTACTTTACTGAGATATTTATTGTTGGCTTTATTAGGTAGGGTTTTGTTGAGATATTTTTACATTTATGTTCATAAGGGATATTGCTGTATTATTTTCTTTCCTGGCTATGTTTCTGTCTGATTTGGGTATAATGATTTTACAAGTTTCATAAAATGAATTTGGGGACTTTCCATTTTTATTATGTCCTACAATGGTTTGAATAAAATTGGTGTCAACTCTTCTTTGAATGTATTGGGAGTTTTTAATTGCATGACTCGTTTCTCTTTTCAATATGTATGTTTACTTTTCCTGCTTCAGTGTGTTCGTGTATGATAGATGGTGGTGTTGTTGCTGTTATTGGAAGGTGCTGTGGAGTTATTCCAACTCAGTGTTCCTATGGACAATAGAGCAAAACCCTGCCCCATACTGTGCAGTCCTCACTATTGTTCTTATCTTTGAGCCCAGTGATGCAGCTACTGTGTCAATCCATCTTGTTGAAGGTCTTCCTCGGTTCTAAAACCCGGTACTTTTATCATGCGTGGGACACGTCTCCAAGGTCTGTCTCCCTGGACAACATGTCCAAAGTACATTAAACCAAGTCTCGTCATTTTCTGCTACAGAGCCTTCTGGATGCACTTTTTCTTAGACAATTTTTGTTTTCAGTTCCTCTTTTTAAGTAACTTATTTTTTCTCAATTGCTGTCAGGATTCCTGTCATTTGTAACTTTCATCATGATATGTCATGATTATTTTATTTCAGTCAGGCCTGCTTTTGGTTTGTTTAGCTTCATGAGTACATTTTTTACCATGTCATGATATATTAAGGAAGTTTCCTTCTCTCTGCTCTTTTGATTGTTTTGTTTGTTTCTTCCTGTTTTTTTGTCCAATCACACATAATGTACTTGATGTTGTCCCACAGAATTCTGTGATTTTCTCTAGATTTTCTTGTCTATTTTAAAAATTATTCCTTTACCAAATTAGGTTGAGAGATTTTCTTTAATCTCACTGATGAACTCTCTCTGATTCAATTCTAGTCCATTTGCTCTTTTTTAAAATTAAAAGATCATACTACTGGGGACTCAGTTTATTGTGCCAACCTGGCCGATAAACACATGTGGGGTTAATTGAAGGGCAGAGGGATAAATGGCTCAGTGAGCCTCACCTTTCTAGTTCTCGGGTCTCTTGCTTTGTGGTCACACCAGGGTGCAACTGCTTTCGCAGTTCCCTGCTACAGCCAGCTTGCAAGACAGACTTCCTGCAAGACATCCCCAGGGAGAAGCCACATGAACGTACCCCGATGCAGCCCTGGGTGCTGGAGCACCCACGTGGAGACCCCTGCCAGCGCTGAGATGCTTACATATTCATTGACTCAGCTTTCCTCTGCAGTCGACATCATTGTGTCTGTTTTGTGAGATGGAGCAGGACTTTGTGGACTGTTATTGGACTAATGGGTTAATGTTGGACTTGTGGGCTTGGGCAGCACTGGGTTGGGATATTTTCTTGATGCGCACTTAACCTTTACATACAACTCTCTCTTATACACAAGTTGCTGTAGATTTACTTCTCCAAAGTACCTAGACTAATAAAGGGGCTCTTAGAGCTCTTATAACAATCAATACATCAATTGTATCAAGCATATTTGTACATATGTTGCCAAGATTATTTTCTAAACATTTACTTTCTATTTGAGCCCTTACTATTAGACCCCAGGGACTCTCAAGGGGCAGGATTGTACTAGGAGGCCAAGAGGTGCAGTCCTTATGCCCTTGTGATGATACTGGCCTTGCTGTGCCCCAGGGTCAGTTAGCCCCTAGGGCAAGGCAGGGCATGAAGTGAGACCAGTGTTAAGAGCTCCGCTGGTGTAGGCAGTCCCCAAAGGAGAGAGGGCCACCGTTGATCCCAACCCTAGCGAGGTGATCTCCTGGCTGTCTTTTCAGGCAAGTGGGGGAGATATGTCAGTTACGTGGGCGCTGACAGAAAATGAACCACCCATGTGATGGACATGGGGCTTAGAGGAGCCAGCAGAGAGCAGGCTGCCACGGTCAGGCCTTATCAGGGGTTTAGAGGCCAGGGTCAAAATATCAGTCCCTCTTTTTCCCCTCCCTCCCCACCCCACCTTGACCCCTTGATAAATTATAAATTATTATTATTTTCATATCTTAACCAACCACTCTCTCCCGTCACCCTTGGTTTCTGTTGATCGTCCCCCTGGGGTGGGGGTGTGGTTATGTGTCAATCATTGGAGTCACCTTTCTCCTGCCCTCCTGGTATCACTACTTCCATTGTTATTTCTTGATTCAGTGTGTGTCGAGCTCTTATCTGTATCTGTGTACATGTTCTGGTCTAGCCCGCAGTGAAAGGCAGGACTGGAGTCATGGTAGTGGGGGGTGAGGAACCTCAAGGAACCAGAGGAATATTGTATATTTCATTGGTGTTATACTGCATCCTAGTTGACTCATCCCTTGTGACCCTTTTGCAAGGAGATGTTCCATTATCTACAGATGGATTTGGGGGGGGGGTGTGTGGGGTGTGTGTGTGTGTGTGTTTTGGGTCTTCTGATGCCTGTTACCTGATCCCATCTCATGATCACACAGGCTGGTGTGCTTCTTCCATGTGGGTTTGTTTATCAGCTAGACAGCTGCTTGTTTAACCTCAAGCCTTTCAGATCCCAGATGCTATATCTTTTGATAGACGAGGTACCATCAGCTTTCTTTTTTTTTTTAATATTAGCATGGTGTGTTTTATTTTTGCAGTACTTTCACATATCCTGCTCCAATTAGTGATACTTATTTTCCCCAGAGATAAAGAAAACAAGGGAATGGGTTATTAAGCTAAACTGAAATAAGGTATGAATAGCAAACTAGTAAATGTACAAGTAATTTTCTCACATAACACTTGATCACTAGAGTATGAATAGCAGCTTCTCCAACTCTGACACCAAGCGATTACATTTAATGCGATGGAAAGTTAATGTCCAAGCCTGGGTGAGCAGCATCTGACACTTGTCAGAGCCAGTCTTAGTTTTCTGTTGTTGTTGTGGTCGGGTGCTGTCGAACCAGCTCCACCTCACAGTGACCCTCTAGACAAGAGAGCACACCCCATCCAGTCCTGAACCATCCCCAGTATCGCTCTATTTTTGCATCATTGTTGCAGGCAATCCATCAGCTTTCTTTACCACATTTGCTTGTGCACCCATTTTGTCTTCACCGATCATGCCAGGAGGGTGAGCATCACAACATGCCAGGTTCTTAGAACAAAGTATTCTTGTATTGAAGGCAGGCCCTGAGCAGAGACCTAAAGTCCATCTACTACATCAATGTCTTGCCATATATGATGTACATAGACCAATACCTCTATTTTTATGAATTAATGTATTTACATAGGTACACACTTATGCTTATACTTGTATCTATAGCTTTGCTTCCTAGATCTTTCCTGTTTCTTTTTACCTTTCTTCTACCTCACCATCACACTCACCCTTCTTCCACCTTAGTAGTTCTTCTCAGCTAAATTGCTGTTACCCCAACACCACCAGGATCTCTTTATGTCCTCCTCATTGTTGATTTTAATTCCTTAGTTATTCCCCTGTCTTTGGCGTTGTTTGCTTACCACTCCCTTCCCCTGCCTCCTTCTACTCACAAAGTCCTTTGCTCTTCTAATGTGTTATCTGTTTCTCTCATCTTAGTATTAATCTTCTGAATTTCTCTTTGCTGTGGTGTACGGTTTCTAGTTTCAATTGATGTGTTATTTTAGTGCTTTCCTGAATTACTCTAAAGTGTGTGTGTGTGTGTGTGTGTGTGTTCAGTTTTTCTTTAGCTTCGCAATCTTTCCTTTCTCCCGGTTCATTGATAGTATAAAAGTATAATTTTTAATAGTTTATCAGGTAATTTCAATGCCTTTTCTTCCTGAAAAAAGGTCTTCTAGCTCTATATTGGTCATGTGCTTCAGCTGTTCTGTCTTGTTTCTTCATATAAACTTAAATTGCCTTTGCCACTGAGATGTTGTAGTATTAGTGTTTTTGTGTTTAATTGATCTTAGTATCTTGAGACTGCAGACACTCCACCTATCTACTGGTTGTTGTAAAGGATAATTTGAGAATGTGTGTGGTACTGTTTGTTGTTATTATAGCACAGTTAGCAATGGTTTGTTTGGTGGTCTCACTTACGTAAAGATGATCAGGTGGTACAGGAGTATGTAGTGTCTGTCACTGTATAGGTATGACTACAGGCATAGAGGTGGCTAGGCCTGCGATTGCTGTCCACTGTCAGGTAGAACAGGAAGGGACAAAAAAAATTGCCAACGAAGAAATAATTTTTGAAAAAGAAACCAGCAAGAGACAGCGGACAGACAAGAGCAAGTGAAAGGAATTTAATAACTAGAAGTGTGTGTGTGTGTGTGTGTGTGTGTGTGTCAAAAACCAAGGTAGAGAAAAATAAAAGAGAAGCTAATCAAAACATAAAAAAGGAAAGGAAGGGAACTGGAAAAGTAAATTAAAATGGAAAGAATAGAAGTAGAAGCAGAAATAAAGAAGAAAGCAGAGTGCAGAAGTGATTAAAATAAATAAAAGGAAGTGAAGGAAAAGGAAAAACAAAGAGAAAACTTGGGGTGAGGACCTTTTTGTATAGGTCACAGCCTCTAGGGGGTTGAATATTGATTCCAGATGGAGCTTGGCAGGCCTATCTGTTTTCTGTGGTCCACGCACCTGATCCAGTAGGGTGTTTTTACAGCTTAGGTGATAGCTGAGGGGAATCTTTCTGGTAGAGAAGCAGCTGGGTCAGAATGGCTAATCATGGGGGAACTTTCCACGTGTCCAAGAGCAGCGAGGGATCCAGCATTGTATTTTTTGCTAGTGCTATGAGGAGAATCTCAAGCATTTCTGGGCATGGGGGTGATAATCCATCTCTAGGCATGGGGATGTTAAACCATGAGGGCATAGCTTTGTCTTCAAGCAGAAATGGACTTACAAGGATATCTCTGTCTGGTGTATGGGTGAAGGTAGGGGCTGGCAATTGTGATATCAGGAGGGTGTGGGAAACAAGTGAGGATCCTTTCTTAGTGCCAGCTACCAATGTGCCAGGCTTCTGTCTGGATGGAATGCGTCAGGCTAGCTGACAATTCACCTGTCTGTTCTTGCACCACTTTTGTTTCCCTTCATCTTCTAGTTAGTTTTCAGTCCACTTTTCTATAATTTTTTCTGAAGCTCAAGGTTCCAAGATTACCTAGTTTTACTAGATCTCTTGTGTCTTTGTTGTAAGTTGTGTGTATAGTTATTCATTATACCTGATGTCCTTAATACATAAGTTCTTCTTTTTTAAAAAAAAATATATACTAGTTACACTCCTGGAAAATTCAGGGTTTATTAAAGTTGGGCAAAAAACCACTTCCGTGTTTACAAGTTTCTTATTGAATTTAATTTAAACTATACAATTCATTTAAGTAATTCTGATTAAAATACCAATAGCTTTAACAAAATTTGAATAAAGCAATAAATATAGTAAAGTTAACTTAATTCCCTATTAACTACTTGTTACTGTTGAGTTGATTATGATCTATCACTGTTGGAATTTTAAAATAAGCTATTAGTTTGTTTTTTATTGATGTAAAATATAATCCAAGAGGTTATTTTCCAATAATTTCTTTTCTGTGTCCCTTTTTTCCCTCAGCATTTTTTACCTCGTTGGAAGTGTGAACAGTTAATCAGACAAGGAATTCTGGAACATGTGCTGTCATAGCTTCACATTTAGACAGAGTCCAGCTCTTGGAGACATCTGTACATCTTTCCATCTACCTGACACCGCTGTTTAATTGTTAAAATTACAGGCATTCTTTATGTAAAACCAGAATTACTTGACTACATAGTTTTAGTGCTCATTTCTAAGAATTTATTAGAATCCTAAGAATTCTCATCCTTGCAGTAATCTCTATCCATATATATAACATTTTATATTAGTGGTTTGTTAATTACCTTTGAGTCTTTTTCCTCTTTTCCCCCCAAACACAGTTGCATTTGGCTGTACAAGAAGAAGGCAGACCCTCATGGGTCTTACATTCGGCAGGGATGCTGTAGCATTCCTGGTGAAGCCAAGAAGCCCAAGATTCTTGAATATTTATTAATGTTTCACACAAGCAAGTTACGATGATGTGTAAGACCTCTTGCTATATTTAATGTGTAACCACAATTGTTTATCATCTGATTTGCGAAGGCAGACAGTAATGGTTAGCCTGGCACATGACTATCAATAAACTTGTGCATCAGCAACAACTAAATGCCATAAGCAAGGTAGCTTAAAACAAAGGGAAGTTTATTCTCGGTTCTGGAGGCCAGAATTCTGAAGGCAAGTGTTGACAGCACCTTGTTCTCTCTCTGAAATAAGGGAGGTCCGTATATCGTTTTTCTCAGCTTTTGGGAACTGCCAGCAATTCTTAGAGTTGCTTAGCTTGTAGTCAATCATTCATTATCTATTTACTTGTGTTTTTGGATTCAAATGCCTTTTAAAGATACCAATCACCATTTTGAAATAACAGTGAAAGCAAATAATAATTTATAAGTGTATGTATATATATAGGTAGATATGAGTTGAACCGGTGGTCTGTGGGAGTATACCTGTGTGGCAGGGACTATTTTGATATACTTATTTGTACTGTAAATATGTCAATATGTCCACGTATGTGATAGAGCATACAGGGTACAAAGTTATGAAAACTTATTCATGTCCAAAAACACCTTCAAGTTCTGAGGCACTGGACTGGAAGGGTAAAGACCATAGTTTGGAGACTGTCTAGGTCAATTGGTGTAACAGTCTTTAAACCAAATGTTTTGCATTTTATTTGGATGAGTAGCAGTTACAGGGAGTCTTATAAGCTTGCGTGGTGACCAGTTAAGTTCCAACTGTTAGTCTCTTTCCATTTGGAAAAGAGTTGAAATCAAAGACCCAAACAATTAGGTTAAAGAACAATTGGACCACATGAACTCCTACCTCCTGAGGGGTACCAACTCCCACAATCAAACGGGTCCAGTTGTGTAATTGAGGGGTAAAATTAAAGAGACAACAGACAAAATAAAGTATACAATTGCTCACCTTCAGGACGGCCATGATCTCAACAGCCAGGTCCACACACAGAGAGAAAATGTATCATATTTCTAATCATGCTGTATATACATTTTGAGGACATTCAAGTCCCCTAGTGACAGGTAACCATATGCGTAACAGGAAGGGGCTGTACAATAGGTTTATGCGTGACAGAAAGGGGACGAGCTAGGAATACACACACAATAGGAAGGGGGAAACACTGGGGATACACCTGTGACAAGATACCCGCTAAGCAGCTGACCTCCAAGTGTACAGTCATTTACCATGTGTCATAATAAGGTTGTGACAACCTGGGGAAAACCTTTCTGTATCCCACAACCTCTCTAACCTTAAGACGAGGAGAACTGGAAGGTTCCTGGCTACCACTCTAGTAAAAATCGAAGATCCTGAACAGAGTAGGAGAGAAAAGACCAGCTTCACTGGTCTGATAAAGACAGGTAGAGAATCCCCTCTCCCCCTAAGACTATAACCCTTAAACATCCGTCAAACCTGAAAATGAACCTATTCCCAGAGATCATTTTTATGCCATACTGGACAGACCTGTAAAATAGTAACACTTGTGAGGACTCATGAGAACAAAGTATACTGACAATCATATGAGAAGAAATGTTGCTAAAAGCCAAGTTCAGAAGGCAGGAAGAGGGTGAAATGGGAACCCAAAAAGGATGTTTAAGGGATTACAACTAATGTCACAAAAGAAACAAATTAAGAATTGTTGAATGCGAAACTAATTCTGTAAACAGGTACAATGATGAAGTGTTCTTTAATTAAATAAAAACTTAGTATTAGATTGTTGTTGCTGTGCATGTTGGGTGCTGTTTAAGATTTTCAACTCAGCAACCCCATAAGTGTTTGTTGGGGCTGTAGTTTTGGTCATCTCTACTATATTTTAAATTATGAAATGATGAAATGTTAAGTAAGTGAGTAAAGCTTTTCCAAAAAGTCATGTGGAAATAGAACTAAAAGATAATCAAGAAGGACTTCTGCCAAGATTAAATAGACACCGAGAGATTGAGACAGAGTCACAGAACAGAGGCAGGGTTCAGACAAAAATGAGTGAAAGAGAAAGATTTTATTGAGGGAAAAGAACTCCCAGATGGATTCCGCAACCCAACAAGAATAGGTTAAGGAAGTCGCGCATGGTGCTAGGGTGGCAGGATATATACATATTATATGAGCTTAAAGGCATATGGGCCGGTAAGGGGAAGGGAGGTTCTTTGTACTGCGGCTGCAAGTTTCGGAGCAGGAGATGACCTGTCCATAAATCATCTTGTTCTCAGCAAACTTGCTTCCTGGCACGCTGGGGGGGAGTCTGTGTTCTGCCCGGGGGTAAGCTTTGTGACATGCTGGAGGCAGCTGCTTTGAAGTTCAGCAGGTCATTTGTCTTCTTGAGAGGCTGGTGCAAGGGGCTGCCTGGTCCGGACCTGGCCCAAACAGACACACTACCAAGATCCTGTACAAGAAATATGTGAAAGACCAAATAAAACACGAATGAAAATCCAGGGACCCTCAGTTTTAGAGGAGAGGATAGAGAGATTATTTGAATGCTGACTACAAGAAGCTGAATAAAATCTAAATATGAAGACACGAGACTAGTAAATTCTCAACTGACATTACAGCACATCCATTATGAAATTTGTGTTTAATGTGAAGTCATCACTATAATCAACATTGGAAGATTTTCTTCTTGTACCCATTGCTGTTGAACATTATGAAGTTTTGTGAACAGGGTTTGATCAGAACAATGAGCTGACAACTGCCCCATATCAATAGCTGGCAGCCCAGGTGCCCAGCCCTCCCCCTCCCCCCACCCATTTACCATAGGTGTTCTACCTACAGGTGGGGGCCACTTTTTGACTAATGATAGTGGCCAACATCTTCTAAATCTGTTCTCAACTGCACTCCGCAGTGAACAGAGAATTATAGTCATTCCCGTTCTGTGTCACACCCATAAGGAGACAGGTGCTTAGCACCTAACAACATATAATCACCAATTAAGTACAAATAGTACCATTACAGTACACTGAAAAATTCAATTTCATTTCACCCAAAGAAACAATTCACCAAAATAAAGATCTAGAAACCCTTTCTAAGGAAGAAATGTCATGGGAACTTCCTAATAGTTAATAATTGGGCATTTTACATAGAGAATATTGCAAGGCAAACAAAACTTTGGGAAAATTCAGGGACGACTACAATAACAAAATTAATGAAACATTAGAAATTATACCAACACAGCAAATTAAAATCCAAAAGATTACAGAAGTAGGTAGCATTGAAGGTAAGTCAATGAAATGTAATCAAGAAGAAACATTCATCAAGAGAAGACAAAGCTCATTAAGCTGATCATTTTTAGGTGCTATTTAGTTGGTTCCTCATAGCAACCCAGTGTACAAAAGAGCAAAATACTACCATCCTGTGCCTCTTCACAATTAGGTTTGAACTTGTAACCATTTTATCAGTCCATTGTGAGAATCTTTTTTACTACCCTATTTTAACAAGTCTGATGTCCAACAACTTGAGACAATATGTTCAAAGTATGTGAAATGAAATCTTGTCATCTTTACCATTAAGGATCATTCTAGCTGTATTTGTTCTAGAATACTTGTTCTGCCTGTCCCTGGTCTTCTCACTGTTCTTCATCAATACCATGATTCAAATGTATCCATTCTTCTCTGGTCTTAATGCCCAAATGCCACACTCTCTTGGGTCAGACAGGTCTCAGTCTCAAAGTGACTCCCTTGCTCTTCAACACTAAAATGTCTTGTGCAGCAGATTTGCCCAGTGCAATACTGTTTGTTTTCTTGACTGCTCCTTCCATGGGCATTGCTTGTCAATCCAAGCAGAATGACATTTTAGATACTATTAGTCTTTACCATAATGTTGACTACTGATTATAATGGTTTTGGTTTCCTTTGCATTGAGTTGTATTCCATACTGAAGTTTGCAACCCTTGATCTTCATCAGCAAGTGTTTCAGGTCCTCACCTGTAGCAGTTGAGGTGTCATCTGTATATTGTAAGTTGTTAATAAACACTCTCTCCAATCCTGGGCCTGTCTTCATATGTTCTTAGATTATTATTTCACCATACATTTTGATTAAATATGGCGAAAGAAAGCAGCTCTGACATGAATATTAGTTGCTTTTAAACAGCCCCATATTGTTCTATTCCAATGAATGCCTCAAATACCACTTGGTTTGTACAGGGATGATCAAGGGTTGAGGAATTCCCATTTTTCCAAATGTGATCAATAGTTATGATCTATGTACCCTGTTACCTTTACAACGCAAGTAGCAACAGTTGTTATCTTTGTTCAGCCAAGATCCATCTCATATAATCAATGATAAATCCTTTGTTCCACATCCTCTCCTGAATCTGACTTGAATTTCTGGCAGCACTCTGTTGATTGTAACCATTGATGAATTTTTTTCAGCAAAAGTTTATTTAACAGATATTAATATAAGAAGTTTGATAACTTCTGCAGTCTGTTGTGTCACCTTTCTTTGACGTAGGCACAGATTTTCAGTTGGCCTTGTAACCTTGTGCCAAATTTCTTAGGCATAGACGAGCCTGTATATTACTTCGCTGAAGAAACATTTCCATTGACCAATTGCAGGAACTTTATTTTTTGCGAATGCCTTTGATAGGGCTTGGACTTCTTCCTTCAATACCATTGGTTTTTGATCAGAAGTTACCTCTTAAAATAGCTGAATGTACTTTTCAGTACAGTGAGTGTTCTTCCCATCATCTTTGGGTACTTCCTGCTTTGTTCAATATTTTGCCCATAGGAATCCTTAATGTTTAACTCAAGGCTTGGATTTTTTTTTTCAGTCCTTCAGCATGAGATATGTTGAGTGTGTTCTTCCTTTTTGGTTTTCTAACTTCAAGTCTGCATATTTGATACTTTGTCTCATTAATCTGCCCTTTGTGATTTTCTGTGAACTTCATTTCTTAAATTTATTACAGTTGATCTATGATCAACTGCAAGTTTTAGGGTCTCTTCTGATATCTGCTTTATTTTCTTTTTATTGGCATATTGCTTTCTTATTATATAACCTTGTCATTTATTTCATCCCACAGCATATCAGTTGTCATCAGTGTTGTTAATATTTAATGCTGTTCTTGATGTGTCTATAAAATTGAGGTGGGATATATGCAAGGTCATATTGGGGCTTTTGTGGGCATGTTTTAATTTTCAACATCAACCTGAACTTTTTTGTGAGCAATTGATGTTCTGTTTCACAGTCAGCCTTTTGGCTGCTATTACTGAGCTTCTCTGTCATCTCTTCCCATGGAGGTAGTCAGTATGAGACCTATCTATACATTCTGTATGCTGTCTATCCAAGTACACATTATGTTGTTGAAAAAGGTATTGCATTTAAGTCCATCTCAGCAAATTCTATCATGCAATCAGCAACTTTTGTTTCTCTGAAGCCATAGTTTCAAACTATTGTCCCTCTTTGTTCCAGCTCTCATTCCAATTATCAATAATGCATCTTGATTATATTTGTGATCAGTTCAGACTGAAGTTGGTAGAATTCAATTTCTTTATTCTTAAATTAGAATAATAGTCATACTAATTGGGCTTCCTTGTAGGTATATAGATATTTTCATATTACAGAAAGCATTGTACTTTAAGTTTTGAAATTCTCTTTAATCCACATTCACACAATTCAATAGTTCAGTCATATCAAGAAGAATTGTACAATCATTACCACAATTTCAGAATATTTTCTCTATACCCCCCCACTCCCATGGTTAAATCATCTTTAAATTGAGTTGTGTAATCACCTTGAGTCCTAGTACTCACTCCCCCTCCCACCTTCATTGTTTACTCCCGAAATAGCCTCACCCTCCCCAATCCCTGCTCACCCACCCCTATATCTCCTAGAAACCCTTTCATCAGTTAACTATATTTATCCACTCCTGTGCTTCAACTGGTAAATCCAACAGAAATAATAACAAAAAATAAAATGATATGGATAAGACAATAATATATAAAGACAAATAAAAAGCACCAACATCATTTTTTTTTTCCTAACCCACCACCATCAATATTTTAAAGGCCAGGGAAGAAGTTTTTATCATGGAGTAAGCAAGAGATCCTTACACCTAGAACAAATTCAGGATGGATCTAGAAGGTCAACTGATCAAATCCCAAGTTTGATCCAGCATAATCAGGATGACAATGATTTTTGTTTGGTAGTAAGTATTTCAGACCTTTGCCTGTAACTAGAGATCTGCCAGTGGCTTAATTTGTCTTGATATTCTGCAGATGGATTTTGGGCTCCCACTGTCCTCCATAGCCTTCCACAAATTGGGTGTTCATAATTTTAGGTCTGATATTACTTCTTTCATCATATTTGAGTTTATTGTCATCTTTGACTCATACGAGCTGGTTTTCTTCCATGTTGGCTTAGTGGACTCCTTACTTAGATGGCTTTTTATTTGAATACACACCTTAAAACCACAAACACGATTCCACTTGAGAGCCAGGCACCATCTGCTTTCTCACCACAATGCATAGGACACTCTTCAGTGATCTTTTCATGTGAGTGAGTATTGAGCAGGGCCATGTTTTCAGAACTGACTATTCTTGGGCTGGAGCTAGAGTTCATTTGGGGCCCATAATCTAGCTGCTTCTCCCGGGGATATTCATGACTCAGGTTTACTGTGGTGGTTGTGTGTTAGTCCAGGTAGAGAGATCCAGGGAGACACTCGTGTATAAAAAAGAACTTTATATAAAAGAGCAACTATATATTGAGAAAACATCCCTGCCCAGTCCAGATCAAGTCCATAAGTCTGATATTAGTCCATATGTCCAATACCAGTCTATAAATTCCTCTTCAGACTCAAGCAACACATGCAATGATGTTGAATGAGGAAAATCACAGGCCAGTGGGTGAAAAATCCGGATCCAGTGGTGGTGGAAGCATCTGAGCGATGTCATGGGTCTCCATATGACTCCTCCATCTCCAGGGCCCTGGCTCCATCGGTGTAGCTCAAAGTGGCTTGTCAACAGGAATGTCTCACAGGGAGACAAACAGAGTGAATCAGATACAGAAAACCTTAAGAGTAGAAACAACATTGTCAGAGATGGTGCCAGAAGATGAGCCTTCAGTCCAGAAGACACTCAGTATGACTCCAGGAGAACTGCCTTCACAAAGTAGAGTCTATTGTGATGTGGGTGGAATACACCCTACATGAGTAAAGCCTTCAGGACCTTCATTTACTGATGGGACATGACTCAAAAGGAGAAGAGATAGCTGAAAACACCAATTACCATATATTCTTGAGTGTAAGCCACGTTTTTTGTTTTTTGTTTTTTAATTTTAACAATTTATTAGGGGCTCATACAATTCTTATCACAGTTCATACATATACATAAATCAATTGTATAAAGCACATCTTTACAGTCTTTGCCCTAATCATTTTTTCTCCTCTTTTCTTTTTTTACATTTTATTAGGGACTCATATAACTCTTATCACAATCCATACATATACATACATCAATTGTATAAAGCACATCCATACATTCCCTGCCCCAATCATTCTCAAGGCATTTGCTCTCCACTTAAGCCCCTTGCATCAGGTCCTCTTTTTTTTTCCCCACTCCCTCCCCTTTCTCCCCTCCCTCATGTGCCCTTGGTAATTTATACATCGTTATGTTGTCATATCTTGCCCTGTCAGGAGTCTCCCTTCCCCCCTTCTCTGCTGTCCCTCTCCCAGGGAAGAGGTCACATGTGGATCCTTGTAATCAGTTCCCCCTTTCCAACCCACTCACCCTCCACTCTCCCAGCATCGTCCCTCACACCCTTGGTCCTGAAGGTATCATCCACCCTGGATTCCCTGTGCCTCCAGCCCTCATATGTACCAGTGTACAGCCTCTGTCCTATCCAGGCCTGCAAGGTAGAATTCGGATCATGGTAGTTGGGGTGAGGAAGCATCTAGGATCTGGGGGAAAGCTGTGTTCTTCATCGGTACTACCTCACACCCTAATTAACCCATCTCCTCGCCTAAACGCCTCTATGAGGGGATCTCCATTGGCCGACACTTGGGCCTTGGGTCTCCACTCTGCACTTCCCCCTTCATTTAATATGGTATATATATACATATATACACATACATATACACATATATACACATACATACACACACTTACATCTTTTTTTTGCATGATGCCTTATACCTGGTCCCTTGGCACCTCGTGATCGCACTGGCCGGTGTGCTTCTTCCATGTGGGCTTTTTTGCTTCTGAGCTAGATGGCCGCTTGTTCACCAAGCCTTTAAGACCTCAGACACTATCTCTTTTGATAGCTGGGCACCATCAGCTTTCTTCACCACATTTACTTATGCACCCATTTGTCTTCAGCGATCCTATCATGGAGGTGTGCAATCAATGATATGATTTTTTGTTCTTTGATGCCTGGTAACTGACCCCTTTGGAACCCCTCGATCACACAGGCTGGTGTGTTCTTCCATGTGGACTTTGTTGCTTCTGAGCTAGATGGCCACTTGTTTATCTTCAAGCCTTTAAGACCCCAGTCACTACCTCTTTTGATAGCCGGGCACCATCAGCTTTCTTCACCACATTTACTTGTTCACCCACTTTGACTTCAGCCGTTGTGTCAGGAGAGTGAGCATCATAGAATTCCAATTTAATAAAAGAAGGTATTCATGCATTGAGGGAGTGTTTGAGTAGAGGCCCAAGGTCCTTCCGCCACCTTAATACTTGACTTATAAATATAGACACATAGATCTATTTCCCCATCCTCCTATATATATTTGCATGTACATGTATTTATCTAGACCTCCATGAATGCCCTTTGACTCCTAGCTCTTTCCTCCATCTCCCTTGACTTTCCTCCTGCCCTACTACCATGCTTCGTCGCCACCTGGGCTAGAGTATACCTCTTCTCTAAGCAACCTTACCCTTGATCATTTCCCACCAGGCCTGCCACTCCCCCTTCTCTACCATTTGGGGTCCCATGTTTTTCCCTTGTCCCTGGGTTTGTTAACACCACTTCCTTATACCCCTCTACCCCCCCACCCCAAGTCCCCCCGGAACTGTCGGTCCCGTTGTTTTTCCTCCAGATAGTTCATCCATCCTGTCCTATTCAGACAGACCTGTGGAGACACTAACATGCACGAAAACAAGACAGAGGAAAACAAAGCAACAGTATACAACCAGGCAACAAAACAACAAAAAGAAACCACTGACAAAGAACAGAACAAAACAGTTCACAAGAGAAAAGCTTGTAGTTAGTTCAGGGATCGTTTGCTGGCCCTTAGGAGCGTTTTCCAGTCCAGTCTTTTGGGGGCCATGGCATTTTTAATCATCTCATTCACATGTAAAAATTGGACATTGATTAAGGAAGATCAATGTAGAATGGATGTATTTGAATTATGGTGCTTGTGAAAAATATTGGAAGTAATTGGACTGCCAAAAAACAACAACAAATCTGTCTTGGAAGAAGTACAGCCGGAATGCTCCTTAGATACAAGGATGGCAAGATGTTGGACATTGGACAGGTTTTCAGGAGAGACCAGTCCCTGAAAGAATGCTTGTTACAGAAAAGGCACAGCAAAAAAGATGGATTGACATGACTGAAATCATAGGCTCAAAGAGAAAACGTGTGTAAGGATGACACAAGAAACAAGCACTGTTTCCTTATGTTGTCGATAGGGTCACCGAGTCTGAACTGACTGGGTGGCACCTAACAAAACAAGATTGAATATATGCCATCAGTTATATCTATTTTTTATGTTCAAATAAATCTTTATTTTTTTAAATCATTTTATTGGGGGCTCATACAACTCTTATCACAATCCATAGCACATCAATTGTGTCAAGCACATTTGTACATTCGTTGCCCACATCATTCTCAAAACATTTGCTCTCCACTTAAGCCCTTGGCATCAGCTCCTCATTCCCCCCCCCACCCGTCGCTGCCCTCTCTCTCATTAACCCTTGGCAATGTATTATTTTGTAATATCTTGCACTGTCCAACATCGCCCTCCACCAACTTTTCTGTTGTCCATTCCCCAGGGAGGAGGTTATATGTACATCCTTGTAATCGGTTTCCCCTCCCCCCCCTCCTTCCACCCTCCTGGTATCCCCACTCTCACCACTGGTCCTGAAGGGATCATCTGTCCTGGATTCCCTGTTTTTCCAGTTCCTATCTGTACCAGTGTACATCCTCTCATCTAGCCAGATTTGTAAATTAGAATTGGGATCATGATAGTGGTGGGGAAGGAAGCATTAAAGAACTAGAAGAAAGTTGTAAGTTTCATTGTTGCTACAATGCACCCTGATTGGCTGTCTCGCCCCACCCCCCAACCCTTCTGTAAGGGGATGTCCAGTTGTCTACAGATGAGTCTCTCTTGGTTCCCTAATCTGCACCCCCCTCGTTCACAATGATAATATTTTTTGTTCTTTGATGGCTCCTACCTCATCCCTTTGACACCTCATAATCCCACAGGCTGGTGTGCTTCTTCCATGTGGGCTTTGTTGCTCCTCAGCTAGATGGTCGCTTGTTTACCTTGAGTCTTTAAGACCTTAGACACTATATCTTTTGCCACCATCAGTTTTCTTCACCACATTTGCTTATGCACTCATTTGTCTTCATCGATTGTGTTGGGAAGGTGAGCATCATGGAATGCCAGTTTAATAGAACACAGTGTTGCATTGAGGCAGTACTTGAATGGAGGCCCAATGTCTATCTACTACCTTAATACTAAACTTTGAGGGCCCCCCAGTCCCTTCAAACCTTGTGGATCTGTGCCTACTTATCTTTATGATGCGCCTCCTGCGACCCAGCAGTGTTGAATTTCCCTCTTACTAGCTCTCCTGGGTTGATTTCTGTGGAGTCCCTCTGGTATGTGTTACTCAGTCACCATCTTCCCTCCAAGATAGTTTTTTTAAAAAACATTTTATTAGGGGCTCATACATCCAAGATAGTTTTTATTGATTGTGTTATTAAACTTTTTTTGGTCTTCATTGCCTTTTTCTTGACATTTTTTTTTCTTTGAGAGTGGTGTATTGAAGTCTTCTGTTCTTACTGTCGATGTGTCTTGGTCCTTTTTCAATTCTATGAGGATCTGATGTATTTCAAAGGTATTTCATTGAGTGCATAGATGACTATTAAAGTTATGGTTTTCTGAGCTATTTTTCCCTTTATCAGTATGTAGTATTCAATCTTTTCTCGTTATGTTGTTTACCTTGAAGTTTATCTTCTTGGAGATTAATATTGTTACCCCTGCTGAGTTTTGTTGCTGTTTGCTGGGTATGCTTTTGTTCCACCTCTGATTTTTAATTTCTTCAAGTCTCTGTTTGTGAGGTGTTTTTCTTGTAGGCAGCATATTGATGGGGCTTGCTTTCTTATCCATTCAGCTTCTCTCTGTCTCTGTACTGGTGTATTTAGTACATTAACATTCAGTGAAATTATTGACATGTATGTGTATTTGTTTCCACCATTTTGGTTTATATATGCGTGTGTTGTGTGTTTGGATGTGTATTGTGTTCAGTTTCTTTGTTCTTCCTGTGTCGTTCCCTTGCTCTGGGTGTTGTTCCGTGTGTGCTGGTTTTTGTGAGGAATTGTCTTGAATGTTGGTTTCAGGTTTGTGTGTTGTTGCTGTTGGTTTTTTTGGCCACAGTACTTCATTGAGTATTTTTTGTAATGGTGGTCTTGCTTTTGGCTTTTCTTGTCTTGAAATAATTGTATTATACCACCATATTTAGTTGCTGAACCTTTGTGTGTAATTGATCTTTTTCTCTAGGTGCTTTTAGATTGTTTGTTGTTTCCGTTCTGATGTTTGACATCTTGACTACAATATGCCGTGGAGTTTGCCTTTTAGAATCTCTCCTGGCTGGGGTTCTTTTGGCTTCCTAAATAATCGTCTTTTTCTCTTTTAGACATTGAGCAAAGTTCTTTGGCTGGCGCTCTTGGACTATTCTCTGTGTGGATGTAACTTTGTTTGTTTCTTCCTCTTCTGGAATTCCTACAAGATGCAGGTTGTTCCTCTTAATGGTGTCCCACATTATTATCAAGCTTTTCTCAGTCTCTTTTGCATTTTTTGGTTATTTGTCCTTCCTTTAGATTGGAATCTATAGATTTGTCTTTCAGTTCACTAATTTGGGTTTCTATCTCTTCAATTCTGTATCTCTATTTTTTTTTACAGCCTCCCGCTTTTCCTTTATAGCAGGGGTGTCAATCTGGCCCTGTCGGCCGCATGTAGCCCCTGAGGAGCTTTTTTTGTGGCCTGCGATGCTCTGAAATAAAATGAAAATAGAAAAAAATTGTTATGAAGAAAATAGCACTTAGGGGAGATCGAGGCAATACCGTACACACAATTCCCTCGTTAACCCTTTATCTGAAGATGAGTATACATGTGGCCCAGTGCTTTTTGGGGGGCCTGTGGATGTGTATAAATGCACTGACCTAGTTCCAGTGATGATTGGAAGCGATCTGTCTGCCACTCTCAGTGTCACATAATGTAAAGAGATCCCAATAGTGAAAAGGTGAAAAATAGCACTCTGGGTTGTGCTGTTATGATCATACCTAGCAGCAGTGCTAGTGACCATTTTTAGAGGGAAGCCATTACAATTGTGCATCACGTTTGTCAGCTGCCCAAATCTTGGTGTTTTTTATTAGTTACCTTGTTATATTTTCCGGTCACAACATAAGACGTAGTGAAAACTAGTAGAAGGAAAGCACTGTCAAGTTAAGGGTAAAACAATAATTTTAGTTTTATAAATACATTAAATAAAATAAATATTTAAATAAAAGCTATTATAGTATTTTAATTATCCTATCCATATTCCTGAATCCTCACTTCTAAATAGAAATTGAACAAAATTTGTAAATGTGATGTGGCCCATGTGAATCTTGCCTGTTGCACCAAATGGCCCGCTTTTTAATTGAGTTTGACACCCCTGCTTTGTAATTCTGCTATTTATTGTAGTGTTTGATTTTTGTGTTTCTGTTTGTTTCTCTAATGAGGTTATAGCTTTTCTATTGTTTTATTTTTCCTTTCAGACTTCTTTCAGCTGTTGCATGAGCACAAACATCATTCTTTACATTCTTTTTCTGGGAAATCCATAACTTGTACAGTTTCAGGTATTATATTTAAGTCTGATTGCTATTTGGTTATTTGTTTATGTTTCTATTGTTTTGTGTGTGTGTGTGTGTCTGTGTGTGTGACTAATATCTTCTGTTGTTTCCTTGTCATCTTGGAGTCTATTGGGAGTGTTATGTAGGCGATGTTATTTGGAACTGGTTAACTCTATTAGCTGGTGCAGTAGAGGGCTAATGGATAGTTTGTATTAAGTGTCTGAGGGAGGTTGCTAATTTATGTGTTAAGGGAGTCATATGAAATTTGGGGAGGAAATGTTATGAGTGTTGGGAGAGTGAAAGAAGCAGTAGGTTAAAAAAGAGGGTGGAGGATCAGGTAGTGTTATATAGTAGGTTAAAGGAAGGGGTATTTGGCCCTGAAATGCCTCATTTGCAACGATGGATCAATGGGTACTAGTATTTGAGAGCAAAAACAATTTTAAATATTGTGATAGTAGTATTAGTCTTTGGTTTTATGAGTCTGAAAATGTAAGAAAAATTTTGATGATCAGTACAGTGAAACTAAAAGACAGGTTAATGATGTTATGAAGTAAAACTTTGGATATTTAGACTAAATAAAGGAAAATGAAAGAAAAGGGGTAAGAGATGACAGTTTTAATAATAGTAATAGGAAAAATCATACTAGCATAAGATGCAGGAGAGCTGTTAATGTATGTTTGTCCGGGACACTAAGCTTCACACAGAGCTTAGTCTCTGTTGTGGGTGCGAACTAGTAGGTAGATGGGGTGTTAGGGGTCTAGGAAATAAACCAATGAGATCGGAAGGAAAAAACATAAAGTAATATATCATACAAATGATATATATAAACTCCCTTATATAAATTCCTTGCCTGGGCTTGTAAAACCTGTTCTGCCTGCCAAACCTGCTCCAGCTTCTTGTTTTGTGATGCAAATACTTAGTCAATGAGTCAGGTGTATGCAATCCAGGTATGTGTAACAAGTAATATGAAAATAAATCCTCAGAGTGGCCCAATTATTTAAGGTACCAGGCCTTTGGGGTGTCTTCCGATCAGGGGTTGTGCTGAGTGGTACCTCAGGAGGGGGCTGGAGCTCTTGGTGTTAATCACTTAACACCTGCTTTCAGCTGCCCTGTTCTCAGCCCTGTGAGGCTCAGTAAGCTGTGAAGTACCCACTACTAGGAGTGAGTCCTAGATGGGGGATCTCCACTGGCAGTCTTCTGGTCTTGGCAGGAAGCCAAAGAAATTTATATTTTTATTTTCCCTGGTCCCAGTCTGGTCACTTCGAATTATGATCCTTTTGCTCCATCACACCCCACTGGCACGTACCCCCCACCCCCTCAGCTAGCTTCCCAATTCAAAGACCCGGGAATCTCCCCTCAGGCGGCCGAGGAGATGCCCTAAGCGGTTCTAATTGGCTGGTGTTTCTGCTCTCTCGTTGTAGTCTATTTGTGTCTACCTATCTTTATGGTGACAATCCTGTGGTCTGGAAGTGCTATCCCTTTCAGTAACTCTTTTGCGCTGTTCTCTGCAGTGTGTGCTGCTTGGTCATCCTCCTCCTCCCAGCTGACCCTCAATCCCCGCTCAGGTGTTGCTTATCTCCTCTTGCTGCTCTCATTGTCTTTCTTATTTGAAAGTTCATATCCCCTAGGAGGAGTCATCAGGCTGTAACCTGTTTGATAGGTGGGACTAGTGCTACAGTTTCCCACAGGGTCACGTTGACATAACATCTAACTGCCACAACAGCTAAAGGCAAACTGCTTGTGCTGCTCCTTTAAAACTGGAATTGAGAAAAACACATTTGCCCAATTAGTAGCTGCTATCAGATACTAGAAGAGATATTAATCTACTCAAGCAATAAAACCATTTCTGGGACAGCAGCTGCAATTGGAGTCACCACCTGGATAAGTTTCCAGGCACCCCCTGCCATTCTCAAAGATCCATCTGATTTTTGCACTGACCAAATTGACAGGGACAGAAGAGGCATTTTCTGCCTGCAATATGGGAATTAACAGAAGACCTTGTGAGAACAGGTTAGTAAGCAGGTCAACCTTGAAGCTAGGCCCTAATGAATGTCCTCACACAGCAGTGCTGCTGGAGATAAATCTGACAGCACACTGATCCAGAGACAAAAGCTGAGATTGCAATTTAAAGAGCCTCAAGGGTGGTCTAAATAACTAATTAGAAAGCTAATTGTACATCTGTGGAGTGGCAAACTCCTCCCCTTTAAAACTGTCTTTTAGAAACTAGGAGTCTTCCCCTAGACAATGAATGACCCTTCTTAATTTGTGAAAGGGGCCCCCACTACATTCCGGGAGCAAAGCATATTTTATCTATGCTTAAGGTATCCTTTTCACCATGCCAGAAGGACTCACATACTTTCTTTGGAAATGATTCTATCTATGCTTTAATAAAATTGTTGCCCAGCCTGTGTGATCACAAAGTGTAGATGGGATCAGAAAGTGTTAGGGAGCTAGAGGCAGAAACCTCTACCTCTACCTGCCAAGGCCTCCCTCCACCCTTACAGACTGTGGGAAGCTGCTCCAGGCTGGATAGCATGAATAAATTCAGGCAGTTGAGACGAAGCTAGTACTCTTGGGAGGACCTCAATCTAGGCCAGGTGAGCTTAATTGAGTCAATGGAGTCAACCAGTACTGTCAACCACGCCTCCCAGTGGAGGGCCCTGAAAAGTCAGAATTGCAAGGAGATGACAAGCAATTCTCCAGGTCTCCAGACCCCATATGCTAATTGCCATACATTCCTCACTACCCCTGTAAAAACCCTCGCCCCCAGCTGCTGAATGGGACTTCCCTGACCTGTCCGCCTAGGTCACGAAACCTCGGCAGGGAGCCGCAGGAGCCGCCCTACTGCCCCACCTAATAAAGCTATTTCTGTTTCTGCTTTCCTTGTCCTGTCAGTTATGTCTGTCTTCCTCCCTGTACCTCAGTTTCACCTTTACACTTCTATCCTTTATAAAAATTCACTTGGATCACAAACCAGGCTTCGGTGTGAATTCATTCTCATGGGAAGCCAATGACCCAGGTATTTCCACCTGAGGAATCTAACAGTATCAGACATCAGGAGACCCCAAACCATCATATGATGTGAATGAAGGGAGTCGGATGGAGACTCAAAGCCCATCTGTAGACAATTGGACATCCCTCACAGGAGGGACAAGTCAGCCAGAGTGCAGTACAGCACCAACGAGACACACATTTCTTTAGTTCTTTAGTGCTTCCCGCACCCCACCCCACCCACCTATCATGACCCCACTTCTACTTTACAAATCCCAGTTCTAGCTTACAAATCTAGCTAGACCAGATGGTACAGATAAGAGCTCTTGTCACACGGGATCCAGGACAGATAAACACATCAGGAACAGTAATGGGAGTAGCAATACTATCAGCGTAGGCCACTTAGGGGGAATGTAGGGGGAGAAGGGGGAGAAACAGAGAATTGATTACAATGATGATGTAGACATAACCCCCACACCCTGAGGGGGACAAACAACAGCAATGTGGGTGAAGGGAGACAGAAGATGGTGTAAGATAGGAAAACGATAATAATTTATCAAGGGTCTTGAGGGTGGGAGGGTGGGTGAGGGAGGGAAAAAAGGAGCTGATATCAAGGGCTCAAGTAGAAAGAAAATGTTTTGAAAATGATGATGGCAACATATGTACAAATATGCTTGACTCCACTGATGTATGGATTGTTATAAAAGAGATGTAAGAGCCCCTAATAAAGTGATTAAAAAACCCCACACTAAAAACTGGCTTAACCGCTGCTGGTGCTTGTGTGTGTGTAAGCACAGCTTATACCTGGACCCTTACAAACCACATAGGTCTAGAGTTTGCTAGTCCCCCCCATAGACAACAGCTCAGTTCGGAAGTAATGGTCTCCAGCCCTATATTCTTCAATTCCTTGATGGTGCAATCTTTGCACCCTGATCTTTGCAATCCCTCCAGGAAAACATAATTGCGTTGGCTTTACCATTTTCCTAAGTAGAGGTAGCTTTACTAGCTTCCACTCCTGCCCCTGCCATAGTAGTCCATGTTCTAGAGTCAGGTAGCCATATGGGGTACTGGCAGTCAGTGAGTCTGTCTATTCCATTTATGTGTTCTAGAACAGGGAAATTACTATAGGATAGGTTTGGGCTCATACTGGATCCCCTGTGAGATCAACCTGAGCTAAGACTCCATTATAACTTGACCTTTATATGCTCCTAGTCTGATTGTGGGACCTTAAAATTTAGGGTCACTTAGATTAATGTCAGTTTGGAGCCAATGTCCAGTAACCATCCCCAACGTCTGATTATTTCCTTTCTCCAATGAATTGTCACTTATAAAAGGCGCAGTTTCCACTGGGCAGGCCTGGGAGAAAGGCTAACTATGCATTTTTTTTATTAGTGTAGTGGGTGCCTTCCTCAAAGGGACCTGGCTTCCCCGTAAATGAAGGGTTTGTGAACTGGCTCAATTTTTGGGAATTGATCGAGCATTTGCGACTCTATATCTGGCTATTTGAATTAGACTGCTATTCAACTGGCCTAGAATTTTTCAACTTGTACAGATCAATGATAGATTTGGTAGGTTTCTCATTTATTTCACTCCTAGGGACACTCTGCTTAGGTATCCAATGCCATACAAATCAGGCTATTCTGTTACTACTTTGACTCTGCTAACCATTTGGCAACCACACCCACCTTGTCTCTGTTAAATGCTACTGCTTACCGCCTACTACCATGGGACCCAATCAGCCATGTTATGTGCAAACGTCTTAATTAGGGTATTTTCCACTGTCAAAACTGGCTCAAAATAAAATATCAATCACAGCAGTCTTTAGAGATACTTAAGATCCCTTCAGAAATTTGTTTCCCACTGAGAGAAAAGGTGTGTCCTCAGTGCATTCCATTTGTGAGTCTATGGGTCTGCCCTGAAACACGCCCATTCCCTTAATCCTCTAAAGTATACCAAGCTAGGTCTGGTACTTCAACTTAACTTGCTCTAAGCCACTGCAGAAGCTTTGCTTCAGTAAACCAAACAGATAAACTATTAGATTCTGTCCTAACGTCTGGTGCTGAAACACTGACTGAAGGATCAGTGCTTAGTTGGTCCACGTCAACACATTCAGAGTGATGCAACCGTTCGCTCCTTGCATCATCATCTCACTCCCGCACACATTCCTCGGGTCTCTGCCTGTACATACTAGAAAATGCTAGCAGTCCTTTAAGAGGATAGCACAGCTCTTTCTGGATCAATATTTGGAGGTCACCTTTGGGATTACTGAGACAAGTTTAGAGGCAGTGTCGAAGCAGGCATGAGTGTCGAAGGTGTTTCCCAGCAAGTGTCAGCATTATCTTGCAAGGCATCTGCTGCAGGGAATGCTCCAGATACAACTCGAGGTTCCCTATCAGCAGGGAAAGTTGGGCTAAGCTCAAGTGCAGGTGGAGGGGACAATGGCTTTACTAATGACGGATTAAACTCTTCAGATGTGAGTGGTAGTGTTGTTGGCTGAAGTAACTCAATGGCATGTCAAGGATCCATGTTCTGATATTTCTGAGAATAATCTTTCCATGTGTCCCTATGATGGTTCGATTTTATATCAGTTTGATGCATCTGTGTGAAAGTATGGGTAGAGTTCAATCTCAATAAGGCCCTCTCCTTGGAGGAGGTGCCCAATTTAGAGAGATGCCATGGACAACTTTCCTTCCCTCTCCCTCCATCCTGCTTACCTTGATTCTGCATCTCTAGGATTCATGGCCGAGCCGGCCTGCTGATCATAGGAGCTGCAGTGCCCTGCCCTCTTCCTGCTGACCTTACATCCAGATGCTCTTGCCCCTACTGGCCTGTGATTTTCCCGATTCCTGCTTTGCCTTTGCTTCATTGGCTGGAAGCTGGGTGAGTCTAAAGGGGACTTCATCTAGCATCTGACCCATGGACTTGAGTTGAACTGGGCTGGGCTTCCTGATGTAAATTTATTTTTGCTATAAAGTTATTTGAGTGTAGTTTGATTTATTTCTCTAGAAAACTCAGCGTAGCACAGTCCTCTCCACCGTAACTTTCAGGTTCCCATTTAGTCCCAATCCATGCTCTCCTGTTAACATCAGAAAACATTCTAAGTAGAGGGTTCAGTTAGTGTTGTAATTCAGCCACTCTTTTTTTTTAGATTTAGTACTTTTTAAAAAAACATTTTATTAGGGGTTCATACAACTCTTATCACAACCCATACATATACATACATCAATTGTATAAAGCACATCTATACAATATTTGCCCTAATCATTTTCAAAGCATTTGCTCTCCACTTAAGCCCTCTGCATCAGGTCCTCTTTTTCCCCCCCTCCATCCCCGCTCCTCCCTCCCTCATGAGCCCTTGATAATTTATAGATTGTTATTTTGTCATATCTTGCCCTATCCAGAGTCTACCGCCCCCCCCCCTTCTCTGCCGTCCATCTCCCAGGGAGGAGGTCACATGTGGATCCTTGTAATCAGTTCCCCCTTTCCAACCCACTCACCCTCCACTCTCCCAGCATCGGCCCTCACACCCCTGGTCCTGAAGGTATCATCCACCCTGGATTCCCTGTGCCTCCAGCTCCCATATGCACCAGTGTACAACCTCTGCCCTATCCAGTCCTGCAAGGTAGAATTCGGATCATGGTAGGTGGCGGGAAGAAGCATCCAGGATCTGGGGGAAAGCTGTGTTCTTCATCGGTACTACATCGCACCCTGACTGACCCATCTCCTCTCCTAAACCCCTCTATGAGGGGATCTCCAGTGGCCGACAAATTGGCTTTGGGTCTCCACTCTGCACTTCCCCCTTCATTCACTATGGTGTGTGTGTGTGTGTGTGTGTGTGTGTGTGTGTGTGTGTGTGTATATATATATTGCATGATGCCTTATACCTGGTCCCTTTGGCACCTCGTGATTGCACAGGCTGGTGTGCTTCTTCCATGTGGCTTTTATTGCTTCTGAGCTAGATGGCCGCTTGTTCACCTTCAAGCCTTTAAGACCCCAGACACTATCTCTTTCGATAGTCGGGCACCATCAGCTTTCTTCGCCACATTTGCTTATGCACCTGTTTGTCTTCGGTGATTGTATCATGGAGGTGTGCAGCATATGATTTGATTTTTTGTTCTTTGATATCTGTTCCCTTCGGGACCATGCAATCACACAGGCTGGTGTGTTCTTCCATGTGGGCTTTGTTGCTTCTGAGCTAGATGGCCGCTTGTATATCTTCAAGCCTTTAAGACCCCAGACACTATCTCTTTTGATAGCCGGGCACCATCAGCTTTCTTCACATTTACTTGTTCACCCGCTTTGGCTTCAGCAGTTGTGTCGGGAGGGTGAGCATCACAGAGTGCCAATTTAATAAAAGAAAGTATTCATACATTGAGGGAGTGCTACTATCTACTTTTTTGCGACACTTCGCTGTAGTACCTTTATCTTCAGTGATCATTTCATGAAGGTGAGTACTGAGCAGGGCCATGATAATTCTTTTTAAGTGTGAGCCCCCAAACCATTCCTGAATCTATGCTTTTTAAAAAATTTGCTAACTTAGGAGTTAATACAAATGTCATATTATTCCATAGTTCAATCACCTCAAACAGAATTGTAAAATTGCTGCCACAATCAGTCTCCACACATACATTTCCCTCCTAGACTACTTGACATCATCTCCCTCTTACTTCCCCCGACCCTCTTTATCCTCGCCCCCCCACAAACTATTGTTATATTTTCTTTCTCAAAGTCTCTGGGTCTCATTTACTAAAAAGCAGAAACAAATAACAGCTTCAAGAAAGTGACCCCCATGGTGCTGCACCCCTGAGACACACCTTAATATACCCAAGCACATGCAACACACAGTAGAGGGGCTGTCACAAGATTTCCAGAATAATAGATATCTTAACCTAGCATAAAGGGGGTTGATATAACATGACCTTATTTGTCCACCAACCATCAGTACACCACTCTTGGTACAGCTGTTTTCTGCTTCCTCAGGCACCATGTATTTCCAGCTTAAGTCCTCATGTTACAAGTGTGTCTGAGGTAGAGTCTAGTTCACCCAGTGGGATTCCCATATGGGGCTCACTGATGTAGCCTCTGGAGCATGCATACACCCCAAAGATCCAGGATTTGGTGTCCCAGCATTTTATGGCACCTGGTCTGCTTTCCTGGGATACCCCCCCCCCCAGATGCCCTACACCAGTTCTGCCCACCCATTGCATGCCACTGAAGACACCTCCCATTTATTGTTGCCAAGAGCATCCTCAGTCTTTTGTCCCCCACCTGGAGGTTAGCTCTCCCTCCCCTCCCTTCAACAGGCATGCACCTATGTACCCCCAAATTTGACCATTCCCTTTCATCTCCTGTGCGGCACCTCTCATCAGTAAACCCCATTCCTCCGACGGGGCTACCTCCCTCTCTGGGAGACCTCACCACAGATCTAAATGGCTACTATTCAGCGAACAGCCACTACCCCCTCGCACCCTCCATTTGATCCCAGCTGTCGTGAGGTGACCTCCGGCCAAGTGACCTACACTATACTCACCAGGAGCAGATGAGTGGAGGTCACTGGCACTGGTCCAGCTCGTTAGCGGCCTGTCTGACCCCAGCCAGACGACTGCATGGCCTGCACGCTTGAGCTTGCGCCCCTTCTGCTGCTTGTTCCTGCTGCTCTGGACTCACACAGTGCTTGTCCTTTCGTGCTTCACTCGCTTCCCTCAGCATGTCTTCCAGAGCCCTCCACGACGTGAGGGGTCTCATTGCTGTTCTTCAGGCATGCGCAGTACTCATCATGTTTATGTACCAGAGGTTTTTTATCCATTGTTGGGAATGGAGGCCGCTTCTAGCAATTGTGAGCTGTGCTGTGATGAACATGGGGGAGCAAATGTCTGCTTATGATGTTTTTTATTTCTTTGGGGTATATGTTCAGTAATGGTATTGCTGGATCATATGGTAGTTCAGTTGCCATCTGTTCTAGGTATCGCCATACTGCCTTCCTGAGTGTCTGTACATATTATAAGTCCACCAGCAGAGGATAAGAGTTCCTATCTCACCACACACTCTCCAACATTTGCTGTTCTCAGCTTTTTTACTTTAACTGGGCTACAGTTATGGGTGTTAGGTGGTATCTCATGGTTGCTTTGACTTGCATTTCCTGGATAGCTAATGACTGAGAGAACTTACTCATATGTTTATTAGTTATTCGCGTATCATCCTTTGTGAATCATCTGCTCCGGTCCTTTGCCCACTTTTTCATAGGGCTACTAGTTTGTTTTTCTTGCCACCTTGTAAATTCTGTAGATTTTAGTAATTAGTCCTTTGTTATGTCATTACTAAATATCTTTTCCCAGTCTATGGGTCTTTTTACTCTTTCAATGAAGTCTTTTAATGTATGCAAGTTTTTTATTTTTTAATATGTCCCACTATTTTGTTTTCTATGGATTGTGTCAGCTTTGTTATTTCTGATAGCCCATCTACTGCACTAGGGTTCCTAGTTTTGTCCCAGTTTTCTGATCCTGAGAGCTTTGGGTTTTACATTTAGGAATTTGATCCATCTTGATTTTGTTTATGTGCATGGGTGAGGCAGTGGTCTTTTTTTGTTCTTCTGCAAGTGGATAGCCAGTATTTCCAATAGCATTTATTGAAGAGGTGTCTGCTTCCCATTTAATGTTTTTTAGGCCTTTGTCAACAATAAGTTCTCTGTCTGTGGAAGCTAGAGGGTAGACAGGTGTTATTTTTGTGAAGGGAAGACAATATAAAACAAGAGATTGGCAAAAAATATTGGAAATGAAAAGACAATGGTAGATTTAACGAGTTATTTAATGTAAAACTGATGTCTGCTCTATAAACCTTCAGCTAAGTAACAATAGAAAATATTTTTAAAAACTTAAAAAAATTCTCTGTCTCTGAATTCTATTCTTTAATGACTATTTTAACACAGACACACACACGTTCTATTTTGTTACCATTAGACTCACAGTTTAATGATAAAAATTACATTAAAACAGAACAGAAAAGTTGGTGAAGGGAGACGTCGGACAGTACAAAAAAAATAAAAGGAATTTTTTTTAATTTATTTTTTTAACAATTTATTGGGGCTGATACAATTCTCTTCAAAGTTCATACATATACATACATCAATTGTATAAAGCACATCTGTACAGTCTTTGCCCTAATCATTTTTTCTCTTTTCTTCTTTTACATTTTATTAGGGACTCAAACAACTCTTACCACAATCCATACATATACATACATCAATTGTATAAAGCACATCCATACATTCCCTGCCCCAATCATTCTCAAGGCATTTGCTCTCCATTTAAGCCCCTTGCATCAGGTCCTCTTTTGAAATTTTTGTTTTTTAAAAAAGTGACTTAAATAAGAAAAACTGTGCATGAGCAGCCAGTAGTAACTATTGGTCTCTCTGCACTCGGAGGAAACAAGAGTGAAGTCAAAAGACATGTTGAATACAATTATTACAATAGAATGATGAACAACCCAAACATTAGTCTCTATAATCTTGAGCTTGGAAAACCTAAATGGTGCCTGACTCCCGCTACCTATTACTCTGAACACAATCACATTAGAAGGTCCTCAATGGAATGGGGGTAAAATGAGGAACAGAACTCATGATCATAAAACAGACTGGGTTTACTGGTTGAATGGAGTCTAGTAGCATACCCCAAGAATATAACCAATGTCCTCTAGGCGTGGAACTGAAATGACCTTTTTTAAAACCATCAACAGCTTAAAACCCAAAGGGCAGCATTTACCCAATGACAAAGTCCAGAGGGTTACTAAAGAAGGAGTGATGGTAAGAGAAAGCCCAGTGGGGAAGTAGGATGGCACATGGAAGGTATTGGAGTGGATGTGCAAAATCAATGTGTATGAATTTTTCGATGTAAAACTGATGAACTTCTCTGTAAACCTTCACTTAATTGGTAATAAGTATACTTCCCTTCCCCCACCCTAACAGTTTCAGAGTCTCAAATGTTTTCGTGTGTTATATCTTCATTTTCATTTGACTCTAAATATTCACTGGTTGTTTGTATAATGGTTTAATTTCCATATAATTGTGTATTTCAGTTTCATTGTGTTACCAAATTCTGTTTACATTCAATTGTGATCAAGAAATATACTTTGTCGCAGTCTGCTCCAGCAAGGGGACAGCATGCCACCAGCTGTTGTCAGTTGTCCAGTTCCCTCTGTGTCCCATTAGCTTCCCCCAGGGACGCCATCCTCCGAGCCTGGCGTGCCAGCGTGGGGTCTAGTCCCGCTCTCTTTCTCTTCCTCTCTCCTGGCCTGCCTCTGTGTGGGTGTGGCATGCTGGCTCCTCTCCCTAGCCTGTAGCTCTCTCTCTTCATGCATCCTTCCATGTGACCATGCTGTCCTCATGGTTTGGTGCTTCATAGTAGGGTCTACATGCACTCCAGGCTGGGAGAGGCAGCTCCTGGACAGTCTTGAAGGCCAGCGAAGAGACCCAGGATTTTTGTATAGTTCTTTTCTCTTTTTAAAAATTTTTTCTTATTGATTTACTATTTTTATTTTAAAAAATCAATTTGGGCTATGTCATAGTCGGTGTACCTACCTATATAGGATAGGTATGGGAGGCATGCTTGAGGTGAGAGCATTGGGACCAACGGTTCCAGGGAGACCTGGGAGGTCAGAGTGGTGGAGGAAGGGGGTGCTGAGCAGGCTGCGCCATGGACAGGGGAACAACTGGGGTGTCAGAGCCAGTAATGAGGATATAGGGATCCAAGGTGGGGGTGGTGGTAATGTTGGAGCAACAGCAGACTAGCTAAGGGGGTTACCAAGAGGCAGAAATAAGGGGAAAGTGGCAGTGGGACATGAGGAAGGTAAAAGGCAACAGAGGAAGGACCAAGGAAGCAAAGCAATGGATAGAGGTATAAACATAGTGGTGTGCATATGTAAATACATTAATCTACAAAAATAGAGGTATTGGCCCATATACATATATTTATATGGCAATACCCTGAGGTAGGGGATGGACTTTGGGCATCCACTCATATCCTCCTTCCATTCAAGAACACTTTGTTCTATGGGGACCCAATGCCCATCTGTAGACAACTGGACATCCAGTTGCAGAGCGGTAGTGGGGAGATGAGTCACTCAGGCTTCAGTGTAGCAATAACGAAACTCACAACTTTCCTCTAGTTCTTAAACACTTTCTCCCCCCAACTATCATGATCCCACTTCTACCTTGCAAACCTGGTTAGACCAGAGGATGCACAGCGGTACAGTTGGGATTTGGAAACAGGGAATCTAGGACAGGTGAACCCCCTCAGGACCAACAGTGAGAGTGGTGATACCGGGAGGGAAGGAGGGGTAGAAAGGGGAAACCAATCACGGGGATCTATATATAACCTCCTCTCTGGGGAATGGGCAAAAGGAAAGTGGGTGAAGGGAGATGCCTGGCAGTGTAAGATAAGATAAAATAATAATTTATAAATTATCAAGGGTTCATGAGGGAGAGGGGAGCGGGGAGGGAGAGGGAGAGAAAAAAGGAAAATGAGGAGCTTATTCCAGGAACCAAAGCGGAATGCGAAGTTTGAGAATGATGAGGACAATGAATGTATAAGTGTGCTTTACACAATTGATGTATGTGTGGATTGTGATAAGAATTGCATGAGCCCCAATACATACATTTTTTTAAAAAGAGAAAGTTTTGTTCTAACCAGTCAGCAGCATGAGATGTTTACCCTCCTGACACAATCGCTGAAGACAAAATAGGTGCATAAACAAATGTGGTGAAGAGGGCAAATGGTGCCCGGTTATTAAAAGATATAGTGTCTGGGGTCTAAAAGGCTTGATGTCACACAAGCTGCCATTCAGCAGTGAAGCAACAAGTCCACATGGAAGAAGCACATCGCTGGTGCGATCATGAGGAGTCATAGGAACTGGGCATCAGCAGACACGTAACAAATAAAAACGAGAGGGCTGGAGCAGACATCCAAAGCTCATCTGTAGATAGTGGAACAATCTCCCCACAGAGGGACCACAGGGAAGGATGAGTCAACTTTCCTCTAGTTCTTAAATATTTCCTCCCCACCACTATCATGATCCCAATTCTATCTTAAAATCTGGCTAGACAAGAGGATGTACACGGGTACAGAAAGAAACACAGGGGATCCAGGACAGATGAACCCCTCAGGACTAGTGGTGAGAGTGGCGATAATTCAAGGGTGGAGGAAAGGTGGGATAGAATGGAGGAACCGATTACAAGGATCTACAATATAAGCCCCTCCCTGAGGAACAGGCAACAGAAAAGTGGGTGAAAGGAGATGTTGGACAGTGTAAGACATAACAAAATAATAGTAATTTATAAATTGTCAAGGGTTCATGAGGGAAGGGGGTGGGGAGGGAGGGGAAAAATGAGGAGCTGATACCAAGGCCTCAAGTAGAAAGAAAGTATTTTGAGAATGATGATGGAAATAAATGTACACATGTGCTTGACACAATGGGTGTAGATATGGATTGTGGTAAAATGATTAAAAAAGAGAGAAAGGAATATAGTCATTGTACAAAAAATAAGAAAAGAATATAAGCCAGGTGACATTCCACCATTTCCAGATCTAGCTCTTTCTTTTTTATTAAATCAGTTTTTGGGGGGCTCGTACAACTTAAAAAATAGTTTTATTGGGGGCTTGTATAACTCTTATCACAATCCATAAATATATCAATTTTCAAGCACATTTGTACATTTGTTCTCATCATTTTCCCTTTTGTGTTCAACTTTGAGTGACTTTCTAGTATCATTCCTTCACATTTCTCACGTTGGAGGACTGGCTTTAAGTTTTCTTGTATGGGAGTCTAATAGCTATGAACGCTCAGCTTTTATCTTGGAATACTTAACTTTTTATTGAAGGACAATTTTTACAGTCCTTAATTTTTGAAGGACCGCTTTACAACTTGTACAGTGTGAGCATTTTTCATAAAACAAGTATGGATAGATATAATCATATTTATCATATGAGCAAGGGGAACACTGCGGAGCATGTTTGGGAACATGGCAGGGCTGAAAGAGACAGGTTTTGTGCTACATTTTATTCATTCCTAAACAGTGTTATATGAAAAAAGAAACTTTTAATTAAAAATATCTTTTGAAAGAAGGGCTTGGCTCCCCTCCTTGACCCCAGTGAAAAAGCCTATCACTCATACCTGGCCTGCCCTCAAAAGATCAGGTGATATTTTTACATCATTTACCACAATTCATATGCATTCTGATTCAACCCAATAATTGCAGCAATACCGTCAATGTACCATTTGAGTTCAGTTCCCGATCTGCAGGGGAAGAGTGCAAATCTTGGAGGTCCTGCCTATCTCTGTTCGATCAGTAAACCTGGCATCCTTTAGGGTTATGTTCTTAACTTCTCCCCCACTCTAGACAGAACCTTCTGTTGTGATCCTTTTCATAACACTTGGTCATGGTAGCTGGGTGCCGAACAATGTTTTCAATTTCTAGGTTGTGAAGACTGACGTTTTCCTGGTCCTTCAGTCTGGGCACTTAATTCGGAGACCTGGGTTTGCTGACCTGGGTTTGACCAGAGCCTGAGCTGAATGTCTTTGGGTTGAGGCTCATAGCAGAGTTGTATGCCACTTCGGTTGTTTATTAGCATACCTGAAACTCTGTAATGTGTCCTGTTAAACACCTACCCTGAGCATTTCTCTTGGCACTATAACTTATTGAGTTATTAAATTCTTTCATCACACATTTTGTCTGTGAGTTTCTGTTTAGCCGTTGCAATGGATACATGCAAAAGTAAAAGAGTGGACACTAATCAAGACTATATAATGCATATATAATAAATGTACAAAGAGACCAGGAGACTTACTTACCATCTTTGGGATAGTGCGTGCCTTTAGGACGAGTAAAAGGTTGCAATCAATAGAATACGACCTTCACCTCTATCTAAAATATTTTATATCTTTTAAAAAGAAAAATTTCAAAATATTATATTAAATGTATCTAGTTGATGGGTATATGGGTTTTCTCCTAAAACTGTATTTTCTAATTATTTGAGATATTTTATAATTGAAGAACAAAGGACAAAATTGAAATATAGATATTTTTAATTGAAAAACTGCAAATACAGTGACTCATTTCACATTACAGTAGTACATTCAGATAAACAAATGACCATCAATTTTGGTATAAAACTATATTTTTATCTTTTTTTAACATATAGTTCAATTCCCAGTGCAAAAACACTCCAATGAAAAAAAGATTAATGTACAATAAATACAAGCCTACAGGTGTAACCACAGTACCAATATTTACATGTGGTAAAGTGGTTCCAAACGAACAAGAGTCCTCTCCTTTATTGTCTAGAGGACACTCTGCTTACAGAGGGAAGCCCTTCTGGAAAGTCTGCACTCAGCAGCCATTGGGAAGTGTAACAGAGGACAGAGCTGAATAACCAGACAGTAAAGCTCTTAGGTTCAGGGTAATGGTTTCATGGGACATACCATTATTTGGCTTATTAACATGTTTGGTGCTTCTGTTCTACCTCCTCCTTCAGTTGTCAGGCACAGTTGGTGTCGATTCATGTGGAACAACAGAATCGAATAGAGTAGGATTCTGGAATGCATGGCTAATTAGCTGCCTCCATAAACAATGCCCTCCTTTGTCACGAGTCCAAATGAACTGCATGGTGCCTGGCTACCACTGCTGAGCATTTTGATCAAAGAGTTCAGAGAAGGATCCTGAACAAAATGGGGCAAAAATACAGACAAGAATAGAAAATTCTCACAATTCCCAACTTTCTGGAGGCATGGAGGGTGGCTGACCTCCTAAAACTATTGCCTTAAACCAGAAATGTACCATAATGTCTTCTTGAAACCAAGTAATAGTTTGGCTTAACTAGTAAAAAAAAAGTCTGCTTTGAGCTTGATGATCTTTTAACAACTATGTATGTGGAATAAAATGGAAAACAACTTGAAGTATTTGCCTGGGACTTTAAACAAAAAAACAAAGCCAACCACACTGCCATGAAATCAATTCTGATTCACAATGACCTTACAGGACCGAGTAGACCTGCCCCTGTGCGTTTCTGAGACCGCAACTCTTCATGGGAGCAGACAGCCATGTCTTTCTCCCAAGTCTGTTGGATTTAAAGTGCTGCTTTTGTGGCTAGCAGCCCAGCGCTGTCATCACCATGCCACCTGGACTCCCCTGGAACTCTAAGGGGAGTGAATTTATGCTAACAGATGAGCAACAACTCAAAAAAGCTGAAAATGGCTACAGACCGGAGGAATATAATCCGTATCAGCAAACTGTATACATTAAAAACTGCTGAAGTGATGTATGTTTTGTTGTGTGTCTGCTTAAGAAAACATAAATGAAATTTAAAAGGAAAAATATGATAAAGCTGTCTAGAGCCCTACTTTACATTTTAATCTTTGAAGCCAAAGTCACTACGAATTGTAATTGACTCGATGGCAATGAGAGCTTAAGGCGAAAATGCAGTATTGGAACTGCATTATCTTAACCCACTTTCTCTGTCAGGCCTGACCAAGTGTTTCCATCATGTTTTCCCAGTGGTAAAATTGGGAGTTTTATAAAAATGTGCTCTTGTCCAACACGTGTATGTTCCCAGGATCTGGCACAGAGCAGATGCTGCTGGAACGAGCCAGACACCACAGTCGCCCTGTTTCTGAGGACCATGGCCAATAAGCTGCAAGTGATTAAGGCATCACAGTGGCTCAGGTTTTTAGATTTCCTTTTCAGAATGAATTCCAAGAAAGCAAGCAGTCTTTACACACAGAGGGATGCCGGAGAAATTTTACTGATTAATTTGTTGAGAGCTCTGAGTTTTTCTTCCAAGATGAGGCTGTTTTTCTCAGCTCCTCTTTGTCTCTCTTCAGTAACCTGGAGGGCTTTTAGCAGGTGTGCGTTCTCCACATAAAGCTCCTTGAGCAGCAAATTGGACTTCACGCTGTTTTCAAACTAGAGAGGGAAGAGAGCCACCCATTACTGTGAGTGCAGGGAAGGGGTACATGCGCCCGACCCTGTTCATTCCACGGTCGTTGAAATGATAACTTTAGGTTCTTAAGGATATAACAAAATTATTGCGTGTATGACACTTCTTGTTACCCTGAAGTGAGACCTCCAACTGAGGGTGTGATGAATTATGTACTGGAGAAAATTTACGGGAAATTGTGGGAATCAGTTTAACCGGAAGACCCAAGAGTCACAAATCAACAGTTCTCAGAAAGGCTATTGTACGATACAATAATGAATTGCAAAGAATGACAACAATTTTTGGTTCTTTACTGCCCCTTGCCCTAGGAATCACTGTGGCCCTGACCCCCACTGCTGTTTCCTGGGTCTGAGCTTTCTGCCAAACCCATACGGTTTCACAGATGTGAATGACAGGAAACACTAGCAATGACCTCATTCAAAATACAAGGGCACAAGAATCCCAGCATGGGGTCCAGTCAACACCAAATATCACTTGTAGAACATAGTCAGTAAGCGCCCACATGCCAGGTCTTGCTCTAGCACTAGCGAAGCAGTGGTGAACGTAGTCTCTGTGCTGTGCGCCACATATGCTAATGAGAACCAAACTTAGTATGCCATATGGGGGAAGTGCTGAGAAAACCAAGCAAGGAGCAAGAGGGGTGCAGCTAGTTGGTTGAGGGAACTGTAACGACTAATGTAAACCTCAATTTGACTAGACTATGATTCTCATCAGTCTGACAGGTGCTTTTTCATAATGGAATCAACTTTCATTTTTGTGATCTGATATGAACAGCCAATCAGTTGAAAGGGAAATTGCCTCGGGAGTGTGGCCAGCTTCCTTTATCGAAGTGGAAGTTGTGGCAAAGTTTGCTCTCTTTCTTGACCTGCACTCTAGTTGCCTGATCTGCAGTTCCTGTGTTATAAACCTGAAGAAGTCTCCAGCCTAACCAGCAGGTCGTGGATTCACCAGTCCTACAACCCCACAAGTCATCAGAAATCCTTAGCTTCCACTGGACACATACGGTAGGTTTGGGACTTGCCAACCTCTACAACTGCATAAACCCCTACCATGCAGCAAATCTCTTTATATGTATGTATGTGTGCATCTCATTGATGCACCCCTCTCGAGAACTCAGACTTAGCTATTTGGCACCAAGAGTGATTCTAGAAGAACAAAACTCAAAGAATAAGTGGTAGTTACATCATTTCATGTCAACTTGAAGATATATGAAAGTGTAAGGGTAGAGTTTAGTCTGTCAATCAGGTCACACCCTGATGGTGACTCTCTGTGGGCGAGACTTTCTCATAAGCAGGGTCCTGGGCACCTCCCCCACTCTCTGTGCCTTCACTTTCCTGGCTGCTGCAAGCACTACGATACGGTCAGTTGGATCCACATAACTACACCCACTGGCCTGTGATTGTCCTGCATTCTGCATCATTGCATGTGACTTAATGAGTCTGAAGAGCGACTTATAGACTGAAGAGCTGGACTGGGATGGAATGTTTTATTGATCCATAATTACTTCTTGAGATAAAACTTTTTCTTATACATATATGAGTATCTCTGGATTTGTTTCTCTAGTCAACCCGGCCCAACACAGAATGCTTTCTTTCTTTTTTAGTTATATACTTTCCTTGGGAACTCTTACATCTCTTATCACAATCCACACAATCATCCATTGTGTCAAGCACATTTGTACATCTGTTGCCATCATCATTCTCAAACATTTGCTTTCTACTTGAGCCCTTGGCATCAGTTCCTTGTTTCCCCCCTCTCCCCAGTCCCCCTCTCTTATGAACCTTTGATAATTTATAAATTGTTATTTTGTCATGTCTTACACTGTCCGACATCTTCCTTCACCCACTTTTCTGTTGTCTGTCCCCCAGGGAGGGGGTTTTATGTAAATCCTTGTGACTGGTTCCCCCTTTCTATTCTACATTCCCTTGACACTCCCGGTATCACCACTCGTCCTGAGGAGTTCATCCATCCTGGATTCCCTGTGTTTCCATTTCCTATCTGTATCAGTCTACATCCTCTGGCCAGATTTGTAAGGTAGCATTGGGATCATGATGGCGGGGGAGGGAGAGGAAGCATTTAAGAACTAGAGGAAAGTTGTATGTTTCATCATTGCTACACTGCACCCTGACTGGCTTGTCTCCTCCCCATGATCCTTCTGTGAGGGGATCTCCAGTTGCCTAAAGATGGGCTTTGTGTCCCTACTCTGCACTTCCCCTAATTCACCATGATAGGATTTTTTGTTCTTTGATGTCTGATATCTGATCCCTTCGACACCTCATGATCACACAGGTTGTTGTGCTTTTTCTATGTGGGTTTTGTTGCTTCTGAGCTAGATGGCCAATTGTTTACCTTCAAGCCTTTAAGACCCCAGATGCTATATCTTTTGATAGCTGGGCACCATCAGCTTTCTTCACCACATTTGCTTATGTACCCATTTGTCTTCAGCGATCATGTCAGGAAGGTGAGCTTCATGGAATACCAGCTTAATAGAACAAAGTGTTCTGACATTGAGGGAGTACTTGAGTGGAGGCCCAATGTCCATCTGCTACCTTAATACTAAATCTATAACTATATGCACATAGATCTATTTCCCCATCATCATATATAAATATATTTACATATGTACACACCTGTACTTAGACCTCTATAAATGCCCTTTGCCTTGTAGTTCTTTCCTCTTTTTCCATTTACTTTTCTCTTGTCCCACTATCATGCTCAGCCTTCATTTGAGTTTCAGTAATTCCGCTCAGTTACATTGTCCTTGATCAAGCCCTACTAGGCCTCTTACACCATCCTCGTCACTGATTTTGGAGCACTTGTTGTTCTCTTGTCCCTGGGTTTGTTAACTCCACTACAGCATGCTTTCTGAACTTATTCTCAAGTCTGGCTGGATTTAAAAGTACTAATTGCTCGACTTCCAATAGTAAAGAGGCATAGTAATCCATGGCATGAGGTGGCAATAAAGACAAGCATAATATCCCCACCATTAGATCAAACATCTGTGAGAGACAATGCTGTGAGTGACTACTATTTCATTATTATCTTTCAACATTTTTGTTACACCCACAAGCATAGTGAAGCTGGCTGGTTCAGCTTTCAGATACACAACGCGGAAAGAGAAAATGATGAGTCCAGAGCTTCAAAGTCCTGGCTCAAGCAGTACATAAAGGACCTGAAAGTTGCTATTTGGGTCTTGAAATAAAGTCTTATTTCTTGTAGCAGTGTTGAGATTGCTGAAAACCCATCCAGAGTCTTATCCTCACTACCACTGAGTTGGCTGCAATGCACAGTGACTGCACAAGCCAAAATCGAATGTCCTCGAGGGCTCTGGGGGCTATAAATATTTATCGGAGCACAAACTTCATCTTTTACCTGGGGCATGGCTGGTGCTTTTAAAATCGCTGACCTTTAGCTAACAGTCCAGTTTGTAACCCACACACCACCATCATTCCTGAGTCCTAGCTGAAGAATAGTTAATTACACCATCAACTGAATCCCTTATGTTGAAAGGTTTGACGGGGAAGATGTGAGATCCTGAAAATTGAGATGGGAAAATGTGGACAATAAAAGGATCAAGCTAGGGACATGGAGCCCTTATTGTTGAATTACCTTTTTTTATTTTCAGAAGGACCAGCCTCCTGCCCCCATCTGAAGGGATTAACCCACCTTCTTTGCCTGAATCACCTTCGAGAGTAAAATCAGCCCTCTTATCCTCATCTGACCATAGTCCCACAGCTGTGTCCCAGGAATCTTTGTATGAGGCAAATGCTTTGCAAGATGCACTTTTTGCTTTTAGAACAATAACTAGTGTGAAGTCCACTGTCCCGTGACACGACTTCTTTGAGGCATAAAGTGTGGCCCAGGAGGAGGTATGGCATACTCCAGACAGAGACTGCTTGCTTTTCCTACTGAACACAAGGAGAAACAAAGGCCTCGGGATTAGGTGTGGGAACTGTGTCAGTCTGAGTGTAGTGCTATGAGCCTGCCAAGTGGCAAGTCTTCATTCGATGTTTCAGCTCACGGCGTCAGAAAAGTACCTAGTAGTTCCATTGTTGCGGGACGACAATGAGGACTATGAAGTGGCCTATACTGAATGAAGTTGAATTGCTTTTATATACTGGAAAAGGGATCTAAAAGCTGAAGTAAATTGGAATGTTAGAGTAGATTTATCAAGATGGACATACCCACACATGCAGGGGATGCTTAGAGGGCTCTATCAATTCCAAGATGAGCAAGTGTATAGGCCCACAACTCCTATGAATCCTCTGAGGTAGAAATCCACTACACTGTCAGAATATAGATAGTTAATATTTCTCAAAGGATCCCTATGGCACTAAACTGACACTCATTCTAGGAGGCCCAAATGTCAGCTCATGCCTATCCAACAGTGGGTACAGTGGTCTCTGAAATAATCCTGTAATAATCTCTCCAGGTCCAGAATATGCAATTGGCAGAATTTTGGATCCCTGACACATGGAGAAAGGGTTATTACAGTAAGAAAGGCCAAGTGGAAGCCATTAGAACTTTCCTCAAAGAAATATTAGACCAAAAGCAGTATTACATTGCTGGAGAACCTGCAGAGATTAATGTCACCATAAAGACTTGAAGAATGGAGGGGGATGATTTCCACCACAATCTCATTCAACTTACCTATCTGTCTTGTGCAAAAAAAAAAAAAAAAGGATCTTAAGAGAGTGACAGTGAATTGATATAAACTTAACCAGTGGTGGCTCTGATTGTAACTGCTAATCCAGATGTGGTTTCACTGCTTGAGCACATTAGTACATTTCCTGGAAGACAGCACATAGCTATTGCTTTAATCAATGTCTTTTTCTTGATACCTGTCAGAAGCAGTTTACCTTTAGCTATCAAGGTCAAGAATACAAGGGGGCTTCAAAAAGTTCTTGAATGAGATCAGGTCCCTTAAGGGTAGCATTGGTGAAGAAATTAGATGGTGCCCCACTAATCAGACAGAACAGCATCTGGGATCTTAAAGGCTTGTTTCCAAACAAGCAGCCATCTAAGTGAGATGTCAACTAATCCACATGGAAGAAGCACACCAACATCTGTTATCCATGGATTGTAAATTATATAATCCAAATCGGAAGAAGGGAATAGTATCAAAGCTTAGCAGGCGAGATTCTGGTTTTCAGAAGGGAATGGATGAGAGCGGAAGGCCAAAATACATTTGCAGGAGCTACTCAGCGAATAAGTCTCCAGTGATTTTCCGATGAAACTGAGGAATGGGAAGAACCTGGTTACCAGATGAGAGTACTGAAGATGACTATAGGAAATTAAAATGATAACTCTGACTTGAATAGCTAAAATCTCGAACAGTTAAAACTATGGGGGTTTATTTCTGTTGTATTTTGTCATCGTGGTTAGCCGTCTCGATTCTTTGTTATGTTTTTGCTTAACGCCTGGCCTGCAGTTCTAGTTCATAAACCTGCAGACATCTGTTCCTCTGCTACCCCATGAACCAGCAGAGGTCTCCAAGTTGCCACTGGACCCATGGATATGGGACGTGCTAACCCCCCCATGTGTGTGAGTCACGAAGTACAATTTTCTCAATATATTTACATACATGTTTTACTGGTTTTGCTTGTCTACAGAAACCCCGAGGCTGTTCCTGTAAGATGACATGTGAACGGAGTTCTGAGTAAAATGAGAGTCCAGAGACTATCCCAGTTTTTCCCAAAGGGGGCAGTACTGCCCGTTGGGTAGCAGTGAAACAGTCCAGTGACGATGTCTGGGCCTCAAAGCATCCAGGGGCGCTACACAAGCAGACACCCAAACCGTATCCTGAATTAGGGGCAATAGTACAAAAGATTTTAATGGTCAGGTGGACAATGAGTGATTTTTTTTCCTGTAAAAAGGGGTGGTAGGCCAAGTAAGTTTAGGAATCTAGGGGCTATGTGAACACCAGGTAGCAAGAAGAGAGATTACAAAGACCTTGCAGCTGGTCAGGGCCTCGGGTGACTAGGTAGCAGCAGGCAGCCACCATAGCTGAAGGTGTGTGCTCCTGAGGAAACATAGACAGGAAGTCAGGGCAGGAGTGGACACTAAATCTAAGAGAGCCTTAAAGGACACCGTGACAAGGTTGACTTTTACTTTGAAGAAGATGGGAAGGTGTGAGGCGCGGCGAGCTGAGATCTCAGAGGTATTGCAGCGCCTGTGCTAAGAAGAAATCAAGGCCGGTATGCAAGGCAGAACCAGGAAGGCCAGAGAGAGGCCATAAAGTGAGGGGGTGTGGACCAGAGTGAGATCAGTGGGGTACGAGTGCTTGGAGTCTATATCCATTCTGAAAGCTGTGCTGCGAATTAGGTGTAGACCCAGGCAGGGGGGACGAACAGTGGCTGAGCCATGAGAGGAGCATGGAAGGGAGAGAAGCAGGGTTGTGAGCACAGAGTCTTTGAAGGGCATTTAAAGAGCAGAGAGGAGGGCTGAGGGCTAGGCCAGAGGGCCAGGCTTCTTTACAATGGGCTTACATACTTATGGCAAGGAGGGCTCCCAGTGAGTGGGGGAATAAAAAAGAGCAAGGCAGGATGGAAAGAAGAGGAGAAAGGGGACTTAAGAGGAGTAGGGGAGGGACAGGAGGAAGTAAAGGAACAGTAGAACAGTGACAGGCATGGTGCCTGGCACTCGGTAGAGCAAAACCTTTTACAGGGCCGAGACTATTTTCCCACAACCACGAACAGGGAAGTGTAAGTGTGTGGGTGCCTATTTATGGCTGTCTGGTGATCAGGAAATGTTACCGGTATTTAGCACCTGTCAGGAAGGATTCTCAAGTACAACACATGTGATATTCCACCAGTGAGCAACATGCTTCCCCCAATGCTAATCTGTTTTCTACTTGAGGTATACGATGGGGTACCCCGAAAACCTGGAATTTTGTTTCAAAGCTTTGTATTTAAAATTTTTTACAAAACAACCTTATCACCTTCAAAGTACTCTCCATTACACCTAATACATTTGTCAATTCTGCGCTTCCATTCTTGGAAACATTGTTTTTTTTTTTTCAAATTCAGCTGTTTGGACGGCTGACAGCACCTCTCTCATTTTTTTGCTTCATCTCTTCTATATCATCAACTAGCTGTCCTTTCATGTTCCTCTGCATTGGTGGAAACACAAAGAAGTTGCATGGAGTGAAGTCAGGTAAGGTGCATGGGACAAGAGAGGCATGCTGTTTCTTGTCAAAAATTGGCACACTGAGATGGCATGTGAGCAGTTGCATTGTCATGATGGTAAAACCAGTCCCCCATCTGCCACAAATCAGGTCTTTTTTGTTGCACATTGTTACACAATATTTTCAAAACCTCTAAATAGAAAGTTTGATTAACAGTCTGACCTAGTGGAAGGAACTCTAAATGCACTATATTATGGACATCAAAAAAATCAAATGAGCATAATCTTGATCTTTAATTTCACTTGACGAGTTTTTCTTGGGCAAGGTGATGACGGTGTCTTCCCCTGGCTTGACTGAAGTTTGCTTGTCACCAGTAATGACCTTGAGAAAAGTCTGGATCACTTCAGAGTTGTTCTTTCCAAGAATGACTTGTTTCCAGTTGACACACCTTCTTGGTGGCCTGTCACAAATCTTCTGTTAAACTTCACTGAACTAAGCTCCAAGATAGTCCAGATAACTTCCCCATCTTTTTAATGGTCCATCATTGGTCTTCAAGCAAAAGTGGATGAATTTTTTGGACATTTTTGTCTGTTTGGAAAGTTGATGGACATCCAGAATAAGGTTTGTTATCGATCGACATTTTACCTTTTTGGAAATAAGAAAACTACTGGTACACTTGAGTTTTTTTCAGAGTGCTATCCTTGTAAGTTGTATTCAACATCACAACAGTTTCTGTGACATTTTTCTGGAGCAGAAAGCAAACTTTCACAGCCACACGCAGTTCTCTTAAATGAGCCATCACAAAAAACAAGGTGTGAGCAAAACTGCTTTTATGAAAAAATTCACTGTGACCAGAGAACCTTCCCAGGTGACGCCGCTGGGTGCACTAACTCAGAACAAGTTGCTCGATGCTCAGCTAGTAGGAACAATGCATCCTATGAAAGCTCCACAGAGTGGAGTTTTCCTGTTTTTCTTTTTTACCCACTCATATATGTTAGGTCATGATTAAGGGGCTGCTCAGATACCTTATCTGTGCAGTATAGTCTCCCCTAACACCCTGACTCTACAGTCCAGGAAAATGTGTTTTCTTCAAAGCCCTTGGCCAACTACAATCTTATTATTAGCTCTCATCAGCTCTAGAATTTAAGTTCCATGAGGGCTTATTTATCTCAGGTCTACCTAGAAAAATGCTTTCCTACACAGTAGGTGCTCAGTAGGCAATGTGCTGAATGAAGGATGCATGAATAAATCCATAACCTTCCTGAGGTTATGTGGCCATCTCAAAAAAGAAACCTTAAAATGATACCCAAAAGAAAATAAGTACAATAAACAAGCTAGTTTTATATATATAATAGAATCTTTTATTGACTGCTATTAATTATGAATCCTGTGGAAAATTACTTCATGTTCAAGTATAAGGTGTTGACAGAGGCTCAGTCTGAGGGGTAACTAATGAACATGGCCTCTCGGAGTCTGTGACCAGACAGTCTCTTACTACACCAGCTGTGTGAATACCCAGGAGGTAGAAGTGTGCAGATATAAGATGTTTGTGAGGAAATGACAAGAACTTATCACTCACCTGGTCCTTCTGCTCATCTACTTTTTCTTGTAGAAGCATTTCCATATTCTTTAAGATCATTTCCACTTTATCCACTTGCTTTTCTGTGGTATTAAGTTGTTTTTCATGTATTTCCTGACAAAAGGAGGTTACCAATCAAAAAATTATGTTTTAAAAGAACTAACTTCAAGACATTTAAAATGGTATTTGGGCGAAATGTACACATCTACAAGTTACTAGCTACGAGCCTCTGTCTGAACATGGGATGCTAACAAGCTCTGTCAGGAGTATAGGTGTGGCGCAGGGCATAGTGTTTTGCATAGGAATCCGACAGTGGCAGTTTCTTACATAGGCTTACAAAAAAACAAAAACAATGCCATCAAGCCAATTTGACTCACAGCGTCCCTCTATAGAGTTTCTGACAGGATTTCTTTATGGGAATAGATAGGCTTATCTTTTTCCCTCGGATCATCTGGTGGATTTGAACTGTCAATCTCGCTGTCAGCAGTCCAATACTTATCTGGTAATGTAACCACTATTCCAAAGGCCTGTCATATGTTTTAGCAGTTGTGTTCCTAGGTATTTACTCAAATGAGTTGAAAATCTGTATCCACATAAAAGCCTGCATACAAATATTTATCGTAATTTTATTCATTATTGCCCCAAACTGGAAGTAATCAAGAGGTCCTTCAACAGGTCAATGGCTAAACAAACGAGCATATCTGTATCATGGAAATATTATCTAGCAAAAAAAATAAATGAGCCATCAAGCCATGAAAAAAATATGGAGGAAACTTAAGTACTTATTAAGTACAAGAAACCAGTCTGAAAAAGCTACATAATGCATGATTCCAATTATAAAGCAAAATTAAAGAGACAGAAACAAGGTCAGCGACTAGCAGGAGTTCAAGGAACAATAGAGGAACAAACAGGTGGAGCAGAGAATTTTAAGGGCAGTGAAATTATTCTGCATGAAACTTTAATCTTGGGTACAGGGCATGCCTACGGGCAACCCTAAGCGTCATCCTGAATGGGAACAAGAGACAGCAGTTAATAACGAAAACTGATGCTGTGGAGTTAGTTCTAACTCAGGGCAACACATGTATTTGTCAGAGTCGAAGTGCTCCATGGGGCTTTCTTGGTCATGATCTGACTCTGTAATTCTAACATCCCAGAAAACCTGATCTGATCTGTAACCACATGGAGTTTCTTTCTATCTCGTTATTTATTTTTCAATATGAAAACCGTTTGCAGTAGTGGTCTCATACAATATCTGTCTCTTGTGATTGACTAATTTCACTCAGCATCATGTTCTCCCGAATAATCCATATTATTGTTTTGCATCACATCTTTTAAAACAGTTGTATTAGCACTTCACCCACGTCATACAATTCAATCAGATCAAGAAAAGTTGTCCAATTGTTACAATATTTAATTCAAAACCTTTTTCTTCTTCCTTGTACTCATTGTAATTCATGTACTTATTTTTTTCTAACTGTGGCACAAATATACAGAAATATTTTCCAATTGCACAACTTCTAGTTGTATAATTCAGAGCGAGAAGAGGCTCAATAATATTCTTCATGTTGTACAACTATCATTGTTATCCTTTTTCAAACTATCGACCACAGTGACAGAAACTCAATGCTCCCTAAGCAACAGATCTTTCCCCTTCACCCATGGTAACTGTTGGTCAAGTTTGGTTTCTTTTTTTACAGTATTTTAAAAAATCATTTTTTAGGGGCTCATACAACTTTAAAAAAATTTATTATTATTTTTTAAACAATTTATTAGGGGCTCATACAACTCTTATCACAATCCATACATATACATACATCAATTGTATAAAGCACATCCATACATTCTTTGCCCTAATCACTCTCAAAGCATTTGCTCTCCACTTAACCCCTCTGCATCAGGTCCTCCCAAGAGCAACCTCACTGGACACCCCTCCCCCACAATGTCAGCCCTCCCTCTTCTCCCCTCAACAGGCATGCACCTATGTTCCCCCAAATTTGACCATTGCCTTTCTTCTTTCCTGTGCTGCCCCTCGCATCAGTAAGCCCCATTCCTCTGACAGGGCTGATTCCCTCTCTGGGAGACCTCACCCCAAATCCACATGGCTACCTCTCAGGGACCAGCATCAACCCCACCCCATCCATCTGATTCCAGCTCTCATGAGGTGACCTTCGGCCAAGTGACCTACATGATACTTACTTTGAGCAGATGATGTGTGGCTCTTTAGCGGCCTGCCTGGTCCCCAGCCAGACGACTGGATGGCCTGCACACTTGAACTTGTGCCCGTTCTGCTGCATGTTCCTATTATCGTGGACTCACACAGTGTTTATCCTTCTGTGCTTGACTAGCTTCACTCAGCATAATATCTTCCAGATGCCTCTACAACTTGAGGTGTTTCATTGTTGTTTTTAGGGATGTATTCCATTGTATGTATGTACCAGAGTTTTTATCCACTCTTGTACTGATGGTAATGTAGGCTGTTTCCAGCTTCTTCCTGCCCACCCACCAGCTTTTTGCTACTATGAACTCTGCTGTGATGACCATAGGGGAGGGAAACATCTGTCCGTGATCTGCTTCTTATTTCTTTGGGGTACATACCAGCAATGGTATTGCTGGATCATATGGTAGTTCAGTTGCCATCTGTTTTAGGTATCGCCATACTGCCTTCCAGAGTGCCTGTACATATTTACCAGTCCACCAGCAGGGGATAAGAGTTCCTATCTCACCACACACTCTCCAACATTTGTTGTTCTGTTTCTTTTGAAAAATCATTTTATTGGGGACTTGTACAACTTATTGTAATCCTTCCATTGTGTCAAGCACATTTGTTCATTTGTTGCCATCATCATTTTCAAAATATTTTCTTTCTACTTGAGCCCTTGGCATCAGCTCCTCATTCCTCCCCCTACCTCCGCCCTATCCTCCCTTTCACATTCTGTTTTTTTTAATTGGGCTAGTTATGGGCATTAGGTGGGATCTTATGGTCATTTTGACTCGCATTTCCTGGGTGGCTAGTGACAGGGAGCATGTATCAGTATACCAGTATCAGACTGTTTTGACAACTGTGGCTGTATAAGTAGGTTTTGGGGTCAAGTAATGTGAGATCACCTGCTTTGTTCTTTTTCTTGGGGAGTTCTTTGCTTATCCTGGGTTTCTTCCCTTTTTATATGGAGTTAATAATCAGTGTTTCCATTTCTTTGAAGAATGATGTTAGAATTTGGATCGGCAATGCATTTTATTTGTAGATTGTTTTAGATAGTATCAACATTCTCACAATACTGAGTCTTCTGATCCACAAACACGGAATATGCTTCCATTTGTGTAGATCCCGGTTGGCTTCTTATAGTAATGTTCTATAGTTTTCTTCGTACAAGTCTTGGTTTTTGGTTAAGTTTATTCCCAGGTATTTCAGCTTTTGCAAAGGATACTGATTCCTTGGTATCTTTTTCTGTACCCCCATCCCTGGTATAGAAGAAGTCAATTGTTACTCTTGTATACTGCTACTCTACTAAACTCCTCTATGACTTCCAGCTAGTCTCTTGTGGACCCTTTAGGATTCTCAATATATAAAATCATATTATTTGCAAACAGTGAAGTTTCACTTCTTATAATGAGATTCTTGAGGCTCTTGCTATCTATATTTTCAACTTGTCTTTTCAGAAAGGTTGTAGGAATTCACTCTCTTTTTAAGATTTAATTCCTTTATGCTACTCTTCTAAATAAAGCAGATTTATAAAAAACTATGATATTCCATGTTCTTTTCCCCCAGGCTTCCTGGCTATGTGTGGGGCAGTGTATGTCTCCATATCTTTAAGTTGTTGCTCTCATATTCCCACTCTGCACTGCCCACTCACCTGCTCTTTCACCTGGTGACCAGCCCGATCCATCTTCAGTGTCAGCAACTGAATGGGTACTTGATTTTTCTCATTTTGAGCCTTGTGGACAAAGGCCTCCTCACCCAGGTGAAGGATCCTATGGTTGAGCTGAGATAACTGATCCTTGTATTTCTGACTCTAGAGCAAAAAAGGGTAAAACAATGATTGAAAACAAAAACGAAGCCCCAGCAGATCCTTTCAGTGGTTAATGAGGGGTAATTTTGTCTCACTGTGGGACGTGGCAACATCTGGAGGCATTTTTCATTGTCATAATTGGGGTAGGTAGGGGTGGCTACTGACATGTAGAAATGCTACTAAATATCCTACAGTGTATAGGACAGCCCCTATACAGACTTATCCAGTCTCACACAGCAATGATGCTGAAGTTGAGAACTCTGCTTTATTCCTGAGAAGAAGTGAGAATACATCTAGACCATTAAGAACATTTAAACCACTGTTCTGAAGGCCTCCCACTTTTATCTAAGTTATTTAAAACATCGTGTTAAGGGGGGGGAGGAAGAAACTTAAAGCATATGAATCTCTTCAAAAGGACCTCTGACCTGTCCCTGATATCCAAATCTATCTGGCAGTAAGTTGTTGATATTCTCAGTACCACTGGGCCAGGAAATTAGAGTGTCTGACAGATGTCCTCTTGGTGTATACACAAATGGCCGTGTGTTCCAACAGTTGCTAGAAAATTTCTCAGTTTTTCACCATAGAGATTTCAGTTACTGTCAACCACTGGTCAGGAGCATCTTTCAATAAATTACAATTTAAAAGAATCAAATTACATTTTTGTTGGATTGCCTTTCTTTTTTTCTCACAACAATTAGTTTTCAGGGGAGAGATCAACCACAGTTCCAAGGTATTCCCACGTTGGTGTGAATACCTATGGTTCAGCAATGAGCAGAATCATATCATTTTTATCTTGTAGGTTTAATACGCACACACAAGGGTAAGTATAAAAGCATTTTATAATAGAAACTTGTTTAAAATGATTATGGAAACATATGTATGAATGTGCTTGACACAATGAATGTATGTATGGAATGTGATAAGTTGTATGAGCCCCCAATAAAATGATTAAAAAAAGAAACCTTAATTAAACAAAACTATCAAAATATGAACTACTGTTTCATGTCATATCTTTATCTATGCCTATATGCTTCTGAAGTGTTTTCATCTTTCTATTCATTTCCCAAAGAATTCTCACTCTTCAATTTATGTCATGTCAAATGGGAGTTTTGTCATGTTCAAGGGATGCAAATCATGTTCGTTTTAAATGTCCTCTGAGCTTGGGAACACAGAGCAGTGTGGAAGGCAGATAAGGCTGCGTCAGGTGGATGGGTCGTTCCCAATGAGGAGCTCGTCAGACAGTCCTTGCTACCCTCCAGGAGGAGCAGGTATGGCGCCGTAACAGAACACACGCCGTGGTACATTTTCCTGTCCTTCTTCCTCCTCCCCAGCGCAGCTTTCCATTCTCTTCAGATGTCTTCCTGAGAAGTCTCTGTGATCATCCTTGAGAAAATATAAAGAGGATTCCTTTGAAACCCAGAAAGAGAGTCTCCAAAGCCTTCTGAGGTGACTTGCCTTGAATTCATCTTTGAGGTCTTCCCGACCTTCATTAAAACGCTAAAAAGTATTGTGTTATGTGGAGCAGCAGCATTCCTGTAAACTTGTGGGAAAACTTAATTAATTTGGGAATATTCACTTGAGTTTTGTTAAAAATGTGATAGCCCTGATGTAAATGAAAATTGATTTTTTAAAATTTATGTTTTTCCCAGATCATTTTATTAGGGCATAATCCAGACATCATACCAATAGCTCTATCAGATCAAGCAGCGTTGTGCAATTACTGCATATAATCAATTTCTTCCTTTTCATACTACGTGATATCAGCTCCCCATTACCTCTTTCCTCCCCATCAATACACCCCAAGAACTCTTACTCCAGTTATTACCTCTACAGATTCACCCAATCTGGGTTTGATAAACCCCCAAACACAGAAAGATACATAACAGAGAATCAAGAAAGGTACCAAAATAACAAAATACAGCAGAGATAAGACCTAATCTAGAAAACAACAGCAAAACCCAGAAAATATTAAAAACTAGATAAAAGTCAAAGTGTATCTAAAGGGAGCTCAAATAACAAGATTTTAACCATTCAAGCCCTATTTATCATTTTAATTTACTATAATCGTCTTTCCAATACCAGCTGCCTGATAACCAGGTTATTCCTATCCCTCAGTGATAGTCAGAGGGGGGCCACTGGAGGCTTATTCCCTGTGGAGAACCTGAACATGTATTTTGGGCTCCCACTGTCAGCCATAGCTTTGTGAACACCAGAATTTCACAAATTTCAGCTCTGACAGCACGCCCTTCTTCAGATCTGGTTTATATAATTGATAATCCTTGGATCATCGATGATCGTGTGCTTCTTCCAGGTGAGTTTACTGACATCTCACTTAGATGGGTGCTTATTTGAAACAAGCTCCAATTATTTCCAACAGGGTTTTGTGGAGACCTTGGGTTTTTCTCTCTCTATAAAATCATACCATCTGCAAATAACTAGAGCTTAATTTCTCTTTGCCCAATTGCACTCCCTTAATCTCTTGTTGCCTTTTGATTCTGGCTAGGATCTAGCACAATGCTGAATAAAAGTGGGGATAATGGGCATCTTTGTCTGGTTCCCATTTTCAATTGCAATGATTTCAGCTTTTCTCCATCCAGTATGATACTGGCTGTTGGATATTAAGACATGGACTTTAGTATATTGAAGAATTTCCTTATATTTAATTATTGTTTTTATTAGGAATGGGTGTTGGATATTGTCAAATGCTTTTACTACATCCATCAATATGATCATCTGGTTCTTCTATATTTTGTTTATATGGTGGTATGAATCCCATTTGGGCATGAAGTATTATTATTATTTTGATATGTTGTTGAATTCTACTGGCCCGGATTTTGTTGAGAATCTATGTTCATGAGAGATATTGGCTTGTAGTTTTCTATTTGTGTGAGGTCTTCCTTTCATTGTCATTGGTTTAGTAATTTTTTCTCCATCTTTTGACTCTCAGTCTGTTTTTGTCTGTGAGTTTGAGGTGTGTTTCTTGAAGGCAGCAGATTGATGGATCTTGTTTCCTAATCCAGTCTCCTACTCTGTCTTTTGACTGGGGTATTTAGCCCATTGATTTTCATTGGTATTAATTCCAAATGCAGGTGAGTTACTATCATATTGTATTATCTGTGTTTGGGAGGGAGGAATCTATTCATGTCCTTGTTTCCCGTCTAGATCTACTGTTTTGGGTGTTGTTTTAGTGTGTTGACTTCTGGAAAGAAGCACGGACTGTGGCGATCTCATAATGTTTTTGTGCTGTTGATTTTCTGACCATAGAGATATGGTTAGTGTTTTCGGCAATGCTGGTTTTGTTTTTATGAATTCTCTATTTCCTTGTTTGGGAATACCTTTATTTCTTCTTTATATGTGATATATCGCTTTGCTGGATACAGGATTTTGGTTGGCAGGTTTTTACTTTGAAAGTTTGATCTATGTTGCTCCATTTTCTTATTTCCTGCATATTTTCTGCTGAGAGCTCTGAGCTTATTCCAATCTGATTACCTCTGAAGGTGACTTTTTCCCTCTCTAGCTGCTCTCAAGATTCTCTCCTTTTCCTTGAAGTTGAATATTTTGACTATCATATGTCCTGATGCCCTCCTATACATGTCCCCCACCCCCACCCCCCGGGTCTAACCTCCTTGGAGTTCTCTCTGTCTCCTGAATGGTTATTATCTCCTCCTTTATAGTACTGGGGAAAATTTCCTCCACAAATTCTCTTACTAATTTATATGTAGATTTGTTTGTTTCTTCCTGTTCCAGTATTCCAAACAAGACATTCATTACTTCTGTTCATGGTTTCTCACATCATCCTCAGGTTTACTTCAGATTATTTTACTCTTTTGTTTGTTTCTCTCATTTGCTGAAGTCTGCATGGTTGTCTTCAAGTTCATAGATTCAATTTTCATTTTCTTCCATTCTATTGTTCAGTTCTTTTTTGGGGGTAATTATTTTATTGGGGGCTCATACTACTTTTATCACAATCCATTCATACATCCATTGTGTCAGCACATTTGTACATTTGTTGCCCTCATCATTCTCAAAACATTGCTTTCTACTTGAGTCCTTGGTATGAGCTCATTTTTTACCCTCCCTCCCTGCCCCCCTTTCTCATGAACACTTAATAATTTATAAATTATTATTAGTCATGTCTTACACTGTTCAACGTCTCTCTTCACCCACTTTTCAGTTGTACATCCCCCAGGGAGGGGGTTATATGTAGATCATTGTAATTGGTTCTCTCTTTCTACCCCCACCTTCCATCCACACTCCCAGTATTGCCACTCCCACCACTGGTCCTGAAGGGTTCATCTATCCTGGATTCCCTGTGTTTTCAGTTCCTATCTGTACCAGTGTACATCCTCCGGTCTAGCCAGATTTGTAAGATAGAATTGGGATCATGATAGTGGTGGGGAGGAAACATTTAAGAAATAGAGGAAAGTTGTATGTTCATCATTGCTACACTGCACCCTGACTGGCCCATCTCCTCCCCGTGACCCTTCTGTAAGGGGGTGTCCAGTTGCCTACAGATGGGCTTTGGGTCCCCAATCTGCACTCCCCTCATTCACAATGATATTATTTTTTGTTCTTTGATGCCTGATACCTGATCCCTTTGACACTTCATGATCACACAGGCTGGTGTGCTTCTTCCATGTGGGCTTTGGTTGGCCTAGAAGGCCACTTGTTTACCTTCAAACCTTTAAGACTCTAGATGCTATATCTTTTGATAGCCGACACCATTGACTTTCTTCACCACATTTGCCTTCAGTGATTGTGTCTGGAAGGTGAGCATCATGGAATGCCAGTTTAATAGAACAAGTGTTCTTACATTGAGAGAGTACTTGAGTAGGGGCCAAATGTCCATCTGCTACTTTAATACTAAACCTATAAATATATGCATAGTTCTATTTCTCCATCATCATATATAAATATATTTACATATGTACATGCCTATATTTAGAGCTCTATAAATGCTATGTGCCTTGCAGTTCTTTCCTCTATTTCCTTTTATTTTGCTCTTGTTCATGTTCAGCCTTCATTAGGGTTTCAGTAATTCCTCTCGGTTACATTACCCATGATCAAGCCCTACCAGGCCTCTTACACGCTCCTCACCACTGATTTTGGATCACTTGTTGTTCTCTTGTCCCTTGGTTTGTTAACCACTTCTTTTCCCCAACCTTCCCCTCTCTCTTGTCCCCCTGGAACTGTCAGTCCCATTGTTTTCTCCTCCAGATTGTTTATCCCACCTATTTTATCTAGATAGACCTGCAGAGATAATAATATACACAAAAACAAGACAGAACAAAACAAAGCAACAAAAGAAAATAAAATAACACCACCAAAAAACAAATGACAAAAAAAAGAAAAGCCTGTCAATAGTTCAAGGTCTGTTTGTTGACATTTGCGAGTGTTTGCTGATTGAGCCTGATGGGGTGCCATGCTCTGAACCCAAAGTCTATTTTTGATAATGCCTCGGGACTTCCTTGCTCTGCTTCCCTTGCTGTTCTGTTGCATGCCCTTCATGTTTTGCCTCAGTGTGGTGGGGTCAGATCGGTCTAATTCCCACACTGTGTCTCCAGTGTTGTCCCCTATAGGGCTATGGGTCAGTGGGGGATGTCCTGTCTCATAGTGGGACCAGCCATATGGTCCTCTCTGTGCATTGGCTGTTCTTAGTGGGGATATTGTCCTTAAGGCTTGGTGGGCCAGGATGTGCTCCAGTCTCTCTTCCTCCCCCTTCATTTGCTTCGATTTGCTCTGATCAGACATGTCCCTCTCTCGGAGCTGTAGCTTCAATGCTATCCTCTGAAGTACTTTCTTCTGGGGGCAAGGGCTGCTGTCCATGTAGTTGGGATTGGGGCCAACCCCTCAGACCTCTCTACTGGTTCCTTGCTTCATGCCAGTATGTTGCATTCACATCTTGGAGCATGGGGTAGAAGTCTGGTCCTTCTTTCCCGGCGACGATATGAACAAGACCCTCCCTTTGGATGGGTTAGTTCCCTGTTCCCCAGCTACCCATTTATTTCATTTTCTTCCCCCCCCCCCCAACCTTTTTAATTGTCTAACATATGTATCCCTGGATTTGGTCTGGCCCCTGCCATACTACCACCCCAGGAATGTTTGTATACAGTAGCTTTTTCCTTATGTCCCTTTTGCATTTTTTTTAAGTTTACCTCAGCGGACTCATGTTGTATTTGTGTTTTGTGCTTGGCTTACTTTGTTTAGCATCATTTTCTCCAGTTTTTCCCATGTGGCAAGGTGCTTCATGCATTCATCACTGCTTTTCAGTGATGTGTAGTACTCCAGTGTATGTATGTACCATAGTTTTTATTTAAATCATTTTATTAGAGGCTCATACAACTCTTAGCACAATCCATACATACATCAATTATGTAAAGCACATCTGTACCATAGGTTTTTAATCCATTCATCTGTTGATGGAAATTTGGGTTGTTTCCAACTCCTTGCAATTGTAAACTGTGCTGCGATGAACACCGGTATTGCTCAGTTCTCATACAATGTTTTTTAATTCTGTTATCTCATTGTTTTGTTTCTCGGTTTCTTTGGGGTGTGAGGTTTTTAGTATCACACTTTCTTCCTTTTTTCAGAATTGATCCCCAAATCTCTTGTATGGTCACAAACATCATTCACCTGTATTCTCTTTCTGGTAATTTAAGGTCTTCACTTTCTGTGTATTCCAATGAAGTTGCGTAATCTTCAGTTGTTGACTTTTGTTTATCTTGATTTTTTGTGGTTACTACTGCTGACTGTTGTTTGCATGGCATAGTGATCCAACTGTAGATGGTATGTAAGGTTCTGGATTGTGTGTGAGTAGGTGGAGGAGGGAGGGGCAGGACTTGCTCTTTGGGTTAGTGGAGAAAGTTCAGATAGGGGCTGGAAATTGTATTCTGTTGAGATGAGGAAGAAATGATAGAGCTGACTGGGTAGAAGGAATAGGAGATAGGAATACATGAGTAGGATTTAGGTGACAGAAATAATCATAAGTGGTGTTCTGGTTATAGTGGTTTTCTGATAAATTAAAAAAGGGGATTTTAAGGGGTCTGCTAGTACTTGTTAGTTTATGTGAAAGTGTGTCTCACTGTTAAGATTCTGGCTGAGACTGGCTGAATTCCCAAGGAGGTTCTAACTGGTGGCAGTTTCTAACATTTTATATTTTCTTTTGGTTGAGGTTTTTCTCTGTTTTGCTTTGTCATTGTTTGTGCTTTGTGTGATTTTCTGTGTATGAAATCCAGGCTATGTAAATCTCTAGAGACAGTAACTGGAGTGATAGTTGGCTAGGGGCATGGCAGGAAGGTTGCGGGAAGTGGGAAGCTAACAATGAGTGGAAGAAGGAAGAGTTCTGACATTGATGGTGCTGATGACTGCACAACTCTTACTCTTGTACTTCTGCCAAAGAAGCCTCATCTCAATCTAATTATTATCAATGACTAGACAAACCCAAACTTCAAGACACGGAACAAAACAATTGCATGTAATATTCAAAAGTGCCATGGTCTCCAAAATAAAGAATAGACCGAGAGAAAGAGACAAGAAGACATGATATAAATGCCACATGTGATTCTAAGAATTATCAGGATGGCTGGCAGCACCAAAATGGGGTGTCCCTGACGGCAGTAATGTATCCACACGAACTTTCTGATTTTTGACAAGGGAGGTAGTTACTGCATTCTGAAATCGTTGAGGAACAAAGTCCTCTATAATATTCGAAAATAGTTTTTAAAGAAAGAAAGAAAGAGAGAAAGAAAAGTTCATTAGCTTCACATCAGGTGGTAATACTAAACCTGACTGTTGATCATTTCCATTTCAAGGCAGGCCTGATATTTCTCTTTCTTTAAAATATCAATTTCTTTCCTGTTGAAAAAGCAAAATTAACAATATCATTGCCAATTAATGTGTTTTCTTCTTCTAGTAACAGTCCACCATGGCTTGGACAAAAAGGCCCACCCCTACCTCCCCTCATATTCTACGGCCCAGATCCCTCTACACTACTGCTACTGCTATGATTGATAATAGTGGTGATGGTTCAATCTTGATCCCAAGCTCCTAAAGCCAGAAGAATTTAGGAAAGTTTACCCTTAGGACTTCAAACCGATTCATTCCAGTTCCAACCCCTGTTGATAATTTGAATTTTTGACCCAAATATACTGAATCACAATCAATATTTTAGCAAAGTTCTCAGGCGATTCTTTAATTTTTAAAAAAGTTCTATTGATACATAATTCACATATATACAATTCAATAGTTCAATCATATCAAGATTGTATAATCATCACCACAATCAGTTTTGGAACATTTTCTTCATTCTTGTACTCGTCGTTATTAGCTTTCCATTTCCTTCTAACCAACTGTGTGAAACTCCCAAAGAACCAGTAATCCAGTTAGGGTCTGTATAGATGCACCTATTCTGGACTTCATCTATAGGAAAACATACTTTAAAAACAACAGAAACAACTAACAATAACAAAGTAAAACAGACAAGAACATTTAGAAAAGAAAGCAGAAAGTATTAAAAACTGGAACAAATTAAAAATGGAACTTAAGAGAGATCAAAAGACAAGGTGCCAAATTTTAAACTAACTGCATCTCCAATAATCCCCTTTCCAATGCATTTTACATGCGAACAAGGCTGGTCCCATCCTTGGTCTAGGGTCAGATGGGATTCGTCAGGTGACTCTTTTTGAGGCGGAAATGAAAATTTTCAGCAGGGAGGGTGAAACCAAAGCCAGGTGTCACCTTGGTTTGTGCTGGTAACTGCCAAGGTCAATGGTATAGCCTCCCACACCCCTTAACGATTCAGTCTTAGAAACCCTCTACAGACTCAATGAGAGTGGGTTTAGTTTTCGCTTGCAAGATTTTGCCAGATTGTACAAAAGGAGCATTCTCCGTGGCAATCCTTAGTCAAGCAAATTACTACGGATTTAGCAAAGTATGGAACTAGCCACCCAGCAACACAAACACAAACCATCTTACCCTCACTGCGATCTGCTGGGAATGGAGTCTGGTAGTAAACTTAGGAGAAAATGGTTTCAAGGGAAGACCTCCTGGATTTCAGAACTGTAATGATGCAAATCCCCGCTGGTACCTTCCCCTGCCATCCATATTCTGACCGTCATGGCTACTCCATCAACTATGCTCCATGCTCGCAGCAGGTCAGAGTTGACTTTATCTTGAACTTCTTATTTGGAAGAAAAATCAAAAGGCAGACTGCCCTTGGATATGGCTACAGCAGTGAAAACTCACTGACCAGTGTTAGCACTCCACTCCCTGTCCCTTGTTCCTGCCTCAGTGTCCTAGGGCCCAGACCTACCCCTAATGCCGATATCTACATACAAATATAAACCGTGGTGAAAAGTCCACCTGAAATTATTACTGAGTCATGAACATAGATATTGTATTTGTCTAGGAAGGCCCTAGGATCATTTCACTGTACTAAACTATGTCCACCTGTCCTCACCATCAGGTGTGATGCGGAGTACTTTCATACAGGGAATAAGGTGGTATGCCACGATGGCAGAGGTAAGAAGGATGGGTGTAGCAGCTGCTCACTGTGGGGTGGTCAATGCTGCCACATACATACGTGTTCTACCTTTTACGTCTGAGACCAGGCATTCAGGTATGAGAGGGGCTGCCTGCATGTGGAGGTAGGCCAGGGCCCTTTACATATGTGTCATGTCATGGTCAGAGACCAATTAGGTTCATCCACTCTTGGCTTTCTGGAAAGTGAGGTTGATTTGAGAATACGCCCCACTTTCTATCTCAGTAACTTCTACACTCACTTTACTGAGAGGAAACCACTCATTCTGCTATGTGAAAACTGGGTCACAAGCTCAAAGGTCCTAAGTTGAACCTGGACAAGCCTTTACCTCTGTACATCATTTGTTCTTTCTGCAACTTTAAGTTCTTGCTGAATCCTTCCCAATTCATTTGTCAACGATGTGTTTTCTTCAGAAAGCCTCTGTAGCTCGGCTCTGCAAGCACAATTGACAATCAGAAGTAAGTTGGGAACCATGTGCCCATGGTTGGTATCAATGCGTAATACTGAATGTGAGACCTTGGGGCATTCCAAAAGCTATTCCCTGCTAGTGAATCCCGGCAGGGATCTAAGAAACAAGAATGACCAGAGCTTAAAATATATGCACACATTTTCCTCTTTAGTGAGACTGTCACCTGCTATACTCCAAGGTCATCACTGGAAGGAAAAACTGAGGAAGAAACACATATTGATTTATGGAGCGGCCTGATGCACAGTGAATACCTCAGCAGAGAAAGGCAGGTGTCACTATCTACTCCATGACCAAGGCTACCCTGGGCCACATTATTTCCTGACAAACAATTCTTAAAGAATCTCTGCCAAGACAACACAAGTGATTTATAACAGGCAAGTATTTTTACCAACAAAAAAATCCCTAATGAGCTTTGAACCCATACTTTCTGTCCTGAACACATGTCGATATTTATCCCCCCAACTACGTCTTTGTCTGGCATCTTGTTAGATTCTAATTTTCCCAATCTAAGTAATCAAGGTACTATATAACCTTGCCATGCTTATCTTATGCATTATGTTCTAGTATCAAGCACAAGTATGTCTCATCTGACTTCATTTGATCTCATGGGGCACTAAGGGAAAAATAGAGAAAAAGAAGTCATGGGAACTTTAAAAGCAGCAAAGGGTTTAGAGTAGGGCTGTCAAATAAATGGGACATGAAATTTGAAATGGTCACCCTGGCTCTAGTATGGGAAACAGACTGATTCTAGGTGTGTACACTGTGTTAGGTGGAGGTGTAATTCTACTTTTGGCTGCTTGGAGCGCAGATACACTGAAGATTGCTCATCCTATCTGCTGAACAATTAAGAGACTATGTGAAGCCAAGTATGTAACTGCCCTCACAGAAGTAATGGAGAACACACTCAGAGCAGAAGACAATGGATGACTAGGGGCTCCGAAAACGTAGACAATTGTGTGTGTCAAGAGATTCCACCAAGAGTTAAAAGAGAAGCTAAAGGCTGTGGAATTTCATATTGGACAATGACATACTGGACAAGAGACTCATCTCTAAAATTTACAGAAAATTGAGTATCTCAACAGAAAGAGATAGGCAATCTAATTTAAAAAATGGTCAAAGGATGTGAACAGATCCTTCACCAAAGAAGACATTCAGGGGGGCAAAAATATATGAAGAAATGCTCTTAATCATTAGCCATTAGAGAAATACACATCAAAATGAGATACGACCTCACCCCCCAAATTAACTGGAAGGTTAAAAAAAACAACAACAGATAACAACAAATGATGGTGAGGGTGTGGAAAGACTGGCACTTTCATACACTGCCGGAGGAACTGGGAAATGGTGCAGCCACTGTGGCAGGCAGTATGGTGCACCCTGAGAAAGTTGGGAAGAGAAATACCATGACACATCAATCCCTCTACTTGGTATGTGTCTTCGAGAAATAAAAACTATGACACAAATAAATAGATACAGACCCATGTTCATCATAGCATTATTCACAATAGCAAAAAACAGGAACAATCTAAATGCCCTGCAGTGGAAGAATGGATGAACAAACTTGGGTGCAATAAACACACAATGAAATGCTATGCAACGTCGAAGAATAACGATGCACCTGCAAAGCCCTCACAGAGGGATGGACACGGAGGACAGTACGCTGAGTGGAATTAGTCAAAAACAAAAAGGACAGATATCGTATGAGACCACCACTATAAAAATCAACAGTAAGTTTTCTTATGGAAATAAAAACATTCTTTGATGGTTGCAGAGGATGGAAAGGAGGGGGGGGGAGGTGCGGCTAGAACACAGGCAAGTGATAGCCTGGGCGGAGGGGAATGCAACACACAGGAGAAACGATGGAGGCAGGCAGGCGAGTACACCGGTAGTTTGCAAGAGTGAGAAACTACAGACGCAAACACTGTTAGATTCAAAGTCCTACAACAGTGGGGGATTGGGGAATCTACAAGTGAGTACTTGGACATACACACAGGCTGAACAGATAGGAGACTTTTACAAACATATATATGTGTGTGTGTGTGTGTGTGTGTGTGTGTGTTTAAAAGAGAGTATTTGTATATTTACTTTTACTGCAAATATATCCATGAATGTGGTGGGGCGAACAGAGGACAAAATTATGACAACTTCTTAAATATAAGCAGATACTCTGAAGGAATAAGGTACTGGGCTTTGGGGGAGTGGTATCACAATAGCTGCAGGGGACAAAATGATCCATTAGCATATCATAGTTCACAAAGACAGTGCTCTACATTCTAATCTGGTAAGTAGCAGCGGTCTTAAAGGTCTCTGAGCAGCCGTCTAGGGTGCAAGGACTGATCTCTCCCTGTCCAGGGCAGAGCAGCGGGGTGGCAGTTAAACAGACACAGGGAAAACACTTAGTTGAAGGGACAGTGAGAACACCGGTCTCCACAATCCTGGGCCCAGAAGAACGGGGTGATACCTGGCGCCACCACCACCAGCTCTGCATAAAATCACACTAGAGAGTCCTGGAAAGAGAAGAAGAACCTGTCAATCAAAATCCTAAAAGAAACCAGGCTTACTGGTCAGACAGCGTCTGGTAGGGCCCCTAAGACCGTGCTCCCTTGGGTCTGGACTTCAACTCACTACTGTGTTAGAAAAGTCAACCGTTAAAATGAGATGGGGAGCATTCACCCAAAGACAGAAGGCTAGGAAGGGAGGAGAAAAGGACACAGAAAACAGGGAAGTCGTGGACTAAGGGAGGGCATATTAAGGGGACTGGAATGAATGAATGGCATCAAAATATGTATGAATTGCAGAGTGTTAAAGTATGATCTGCTCTGTAAACCTTAATTCACAATAAAAACTTCATTAAAAAAAGAGTTGTAGTTGAGTTTTGCACAAGACACATTGTTTCTTATGTCAATAAAAAGGTAAACATTATTATATCTTAAAATCTAAAAAATTCCATTCCATACAAACATATTGCATTGACCCAGAACTTTCATAGCAGTAGAAAAATGCAGGCAAGAGAATGAAAAATAAAGTGCAAATGAAATAACTATAGCTCTAAGCAACAATATGGAAGAATCTCACAAGCAACATATGGTAACAAAGGACGGATGGTATGCTTCTTTTATATAAAGTGCAAAAACAGGCAAAATTAAGGAGTTAGAAGTCAGGATACTGGCTATGTGTGGGGAATCCAGGAGGGTTCTATTTCTTGTTTTGGGTGCTGGTAAAACGATCTGATCAATTTCTTATAAAATCATAGCAGTACACTTTTTTATTGCATATAACATTAGAATATTTTAAAAAATACACACCTAAATACACCAAAGATATGTGATCATGAATGTATCAGAGATAAAAAACATCCAGATCACTACTGTGGTTGGCAGATTAATGACCTCCTAAAGACTGTTCTGGGAAGCCATGGTGGTGCAGTTGGTATTGTATTCATCTGCATTTCACTCTAGGTTGCTAACTGGAAAGCCAGCAGCTAAAAGACCCACCCACTCACTGCTCTAAAGGAGAACGATGGGGCTTTCTGCTTCTATCAAGATTTATAGCCTCACAAACCCTAGGGATCAGTTTTACTCTGCCCTTTGGGGTGGATATGAGTCAGAATTAACTCGATGGCAGTTGGTAAAACATTATTCATGTTCTAATTCCCGATTGTGAATATTATGTTACATGGCTAAGGGGAATTACAGTTGAAGATGAAATTAAGTCTGCTGATCAGCTGACTGTGAGATAATGAGATTATTCTGGACTATTCTAGTGGGCCTATTGTACAGACTAGGGTCCTTTTAAATGAAAGAGGCAGAAGAGGCACAGCCTTAGATTCAGCCAGCCATTGGACGCTTTGAAAAGTGGAAGAGGCCACGAGTCAAGAAATGTGAGTGGCTTCTAGAAGGTGGAAAAAGTAAGTACATGGGTTCTCCTTAGAACCCCTTGGAAGGGGCACAACCCTGATGACACCTCGATTAGAGTACAATTTAGCTCTCAGTTCTAGCTAACATGCAACTAAGCTGTCAAGAAATTAGCTAAATTTTAACCTATTTCTGACCTGTAGCGTCTAGAACTGTAAGATATTAAATCTGTGTTGTTTTAAGCCACTCAGGGACATGGGTCCATCTATGGAAAATATTGGGAAAGGCCTTCCTATATCCCAGGCTTTTGAGATAGAGCATTTGCCAGCCAAAGTCCTCAAGCGAGAAGGCCAGTTCCACCTGTGGCCTTTCAAGCAGCCTGCCCAGCTGGTGGAATTAAGAACTCCCTCTCAGCTCAGCTTTCTCTAGAAGGCATTGGCTTCTGCGGCCAACATCCGAGTGTCCCAGTCAGTTCTTGGGGCTCTCACAGAATTCACGAAGCAGTAGATCTGCGCCAAGGACACTTTCAATAAATACACACAGTGGGACTAAAGGAAGGTGCTTGGAGCTGGCAGGCAGAGACCTTCAGAGACCCCAAAGGAATGAAATGGGGTTCAGGGCAGTCTTTCGTGGGCCCCGTGAGACAAGCACAGATTTCCTGCTGACAGAGATAGTGAAAACCTGAGTCTAAGCCACAGCAGTCCTCTTGGTGAAGTTCTGGGGGTTTCTGTATGGAAAATTTCTCTTTTTGCATTCACACAGCACCTAGCAACACCACGGCCCGAGTACAGGCCAGACTGGGCTTGTAAGCTTGGGCACACCTGGGCTACGTGGTATTCTCCTGGTGCCGAGTCTACCAGCCTGCTAGGAGGAAAGGGGGTTACGCAATCAAGTCATCAGGGACTGAGATGACTCAGTTCCACTTGTTTAAGAATGGATAGAGGGCAAACCTGTTATTCTCTCTCGAGTCTGCTTCTTTCTCCCTAGCCAGAAGCTTATCTTCCAGCTGTAGGAGCCAGGTTTTCATGTCATTCTTTTCTCTCTCCAGCACAGTTTCTACCTTCTGTTATCGGTACAGCATCTTCTAATTTCTGCTGTCCTGTCCTAGTGGTCCCTACCCCATGCTCACCTTCCAAGACACAGAGGCTCCTAGAGGGGCAGCTTGTGTCCAGCCATGTCCAGTAAGGGCTGCTCTGTGGCTTTGGACTCCTGCTGCTCAGATGATCTTTGCTTCTGACCAGCAAGGCTGCTAGCCAAAGGTACGGGTTTCTCCAGGAACATGGGCCTTGCCCCTCTAGGGGATAGCATAGATCACCCATGTCTCTAAAGGAGCAGGAGCCACCTCTATATCATTCACCAAGATGGGATGGCCCTGATAGTGAGCTATGCAGAGGGTCCTCTGGGCTGTGGGGCTGCTCTCGGGACCGGGCTCTGGACAGGATCTGCAGTGAGATGCCTCCCTGGCATACGCAGGAACTCAGCCTCTCCACGTTCTGACCCTGCTGGTCCCGTCTCCTTTCTGACTTCTGTGGACCTCAACAGGCCTGGAGGCAGTTGCCTTTCCCTCCTTCAAGAAGGCTTTCAGCCCCTCTGCCTCCAGGGAAAGCCCTTTTAATTGCTTCCTATATGTGGTATCTAACTTTTCAAGTGCAAACACTTTGCAAATTTTAGCTTGCTCTTTACTCATCAGCCCTCCCTGCCACCCTCCACCCTCCACCCCCCACCCAACTTGCGTTGCTGCTTCTTGCACTGGGCTAGCATCTCCTTCTGCCTCTCTTCTCTATCCCTTGTCCAAGTCCAGCTGGGCTCCCATGTCTGTCACTAGCTGCAGTTGCCTCTGAAGCATCTTTTTCTTTTTACAGTCCCATTGCTGTAACAAGTGCGCTGCTTCCATCCACAGGAGTTTCTGGCTCAGTTCAGCCTTTGCCCCCTTTCTACAGAAACTTTCACATGGACCTGGCTCAGAAACACGAATGTCACATGTATCACAGGGTTAGAAAGGCCTGCCCAAGCGCACGTTCTAAGTGCACAACTCCTCGCTACTCGTGCCAGCTGTGCTCAGAGAGTGCATGCACAGGATCTAGTTGATAATGCAGCAGACACGACTTGTCAAATGGGACTAAATTTACATTTAGACGGATTAAAATGGAATAAAATCAAAGCTCAGATTCTTGGTCACATCAGTCACTTTCAGTGACCCCATGTGGCCAGTGGCTCCTGTAATGGGCAGGCAAACACAAGATATGTCTATCACTACAGAAAGCTGTATTGGGCAGTACTGGCCTAAAGTTTAGTGAAAAAAAAAAAAGTACCTTTAGTCGAAATTACTCTAAAAAGTATTTTAAACATCTAGGAAAGAGGCCTTTAGAAGCCCCAGGAAAATAACACTGAGGTGGAGTGAGGCCCAGCTGAGAGCAGTCAGCCTGGGAGAACAAGAGTAACTCAGCTCATCAGAGTCATGCAATATGGCTCGACTCACAATCATGACATGGGGTGGGAATGGGGGTGGGAGCAGCCTTCCAGCCAGTTAAGGAAACTCCTGGGACCAGACATGTCCCTTTGCTGCTTCTTAGAGCCTGAAAGGGCTTGGGAATAGTGGCAATGGTCTATAAGTTGTTCTGGACAGTAGCCCGCCCTTTACCAGACAGTTCACAGGTTCAGATACTATGAAGCAAAATTCTCAGGAGGAAGCTCTGGATCATCCTAGCGGGCAGTATGTGTTATTGCAACGCCCAGGTCTGAGGCCACTGTGTGGTCATCTTTTGGGGAACAGAAAGGCAGGGTACAGAAGAGGGTACAATTCAGTAGTCCAGGATTTTCTTTACCGCCCATACTTAAGCTGCCTCAATTTCCTTGCACCATGACAGAAAGGCAGACTGGCTCTGGGATCATCAACCTCCCCAGGTCACAGGACACGGGAGATGGCTTGATCCACTGTGGTCATCGTAGTGCCACTTCTAACCCGAGCCATGTTCCCAGCTAAGAATGCTTCCCAAGGAGGCTTTGCAGGTCTGGTCAGCAGGGCTCTAGCCCGCTTGGTGTCCAAGTTGGCGAGGGCCAAGATTCTCTGTGGGAGAGTGAGGTCATGATAAATAGGCATGGGCTGGCAGCAACCAGTTATCATTCCACTAAGTGAAACCTACTTGATACGCTCAGTTTTCCAAAGAAATCTTTCATTGCTTTTCTTTGTGATGACACAGCAACTCGCTGCCATGAAACCGATTCTAACTCCTATGCTCTGCAGGATGGAGCAAACTGCTGCCGAGGCTCTCAGATGGTCCCTCTTCTTGGAGGAGCAAGTCTGTTTTTCTCTCACAAAGCAGTTGGGAGGTTGGAATCACCAATCTTGTAGTTAGCAGCCTGATGCTAACCCAAAGCCCCAGCAGGGCTCCTTTCGCTTAGGACAGCTTTGAAAAGCTACCTTCGCAGATAACTGGCCTCCCTATTGCAAAGGAGCTTTTAGCCTTTTTCTCCATTTGCCCACATACTACCGCGTGCACTGGAAAATTAGAACATGACATTAAATAAGGAAGATGCTTTGCTACTTTGTTCCTTTGCTACAGAGAAGTCTGAGGCAGAAAATAAATATGAATGTGTTAAAAGTAGTCTACATACTAAATTACTTCATAACTTAAGTTTTAATATATATATTTCTAATTTAAGTTAAAACAACTCATACAAAGCCCTATTTTTTCCTACCTTCCTCTCTGTGGCCAGAGAAAAACTACCCACTTAGCATGCACTGCAGTTGAGTCATTTCCTGAATTAAATATCTAATGTGGGTTTTTGGGAAGAACTTCAGACTGAAGGAGGACCCAGAAGAAAACAGGGCAGCAGACCTGATTTGTGGTAGTCCGTGCTGGTGTCTCAGGCGTAGCTTCTCGTCTGGCCACTGAGCTAAGGTGGCCAACTCCTTGGGGCAATGTGGGCCCCCACTCCTTATCTCCCACAGCTGCCCCTGCAGGCTGCAAAGGGCATCCTGAGACTGTGCATGGAGCGCCTCTCTAGCATGCTGACTTCACTTTTGAACATAAGCTCCATTTCCCTTTTCTCCTTCTCAAAGTTTTTCTTCATTAGTTCAATTTCCTGCTTGTAGTTTACCTGGAAAGAGAAACATTAGCCCCTGACAATATGACATGGAAACAGCAAGGTTGTCGGGCATGCCAAGGAGCTGAGGCCTGCAGAAGTCAGGGATGAAAAGGCAGCGGTGACATCCCCAAGACTCAGTGCTCAAGATGTAGGCACAGCCTTGTCTGGACCAGTTGGATAACCTCCCGTGGGAGAAGATATTGTCTGGCCGTTGGCTGGCAAGCTCCGTTTAGGTAAGTAACTTGCACCCAGGAGCTCAGAGGTCCCGGTGGAAACAGGGTGGCTGGCTCTCTGAGTCCTGAAAGTAGAAAGAACGCGGCACATGGCAACTGTGTGCGGACATTCTCTTAGTCACCATCTAAGGAGAGGCAGGAGCTAACTTCATCTGAGAAGACCTTGTCAGCCAGGGTAATCCTGGCTGAGAAACTATGCAGCATCCCACGAGAGGCAAAGCCAAGGATAAGTTATGCTAAGAATGAGGTAGGTGGTGTGAATTCCCACACAGCAGTTGGCAGGGCTGCACTCAGCATGCCAGCCCCCAGCGACTTTGGGCCAGGCACTGACAGTCATTTCTCTTGTATTTCCCTCAAACTGTCTTCTTAGTGCCCCCGCTCACCAACCAGAGAAATCCAAGGCAGCTGCCTGGAGAAGGGTCAGCACTAAGCACGGCTCTCTGTGCACAAAAGGAAGCCCCAGGCTCCCCCTCGGGCACCCCTCACACCTACCTTCATCTCCAGCTGGCTCTTGACATCTTGGTAACGTTCTTTCACCTGCTCCATCATGAGTTCCGTTTCGAGGCTCACTGGAGTAGGAGCTGTAACGCATGTGAAAAAGCCTGCGAAGAAGAGGAAATCTCAGCTTAGCTCAGTGAGGACATTACAGGTTTCTTACAGCTTTCCTATTCCCAAGGGACAACAAAGCACAGATTCTACATGTGCTTTTTCAAGGGAAAGGCAGTGATGGTGGAGTCCTGCCGCACTGGCGTACAACAGCACGCATCACTGGTGATCTGCTATGTTGTATCCATGTAGAATAAAGGATCTCAAACTTATTTGGTCAGCTGTCCAATTTTCAGAAAAATAGTTACCCAGCAACCCTCTGGCAATTAACTTTTATACAATAGCCCATCCCTAATCCAGGATAGGGTGTAGGTTATTTGCTTTGGCAGCTCCCACGGATTATTCCAGTGCCCCCCAGGGGGCAGCATTGCCCACGTTAGGAAACACTCATTTAGAACCATTTCACACTTTCACCAGAACAGATTGCTCAGGAGGCTCCTGCAGCCCATCACACCCTTCAAGTTCCTACAAAGTGGCAGTGATATCGTGTGAAGGGACTTCAAAAAACCTCCAGAACACGGAAGAAAAAGATAATGGAATTGTCCATGAATGTAAGGCCCCCTTGTACTTCACTTCAAGTTTATTCCCTGGTGATGCCAGGATCATAGAGGAGGTGGGGAGATGGAAGAAGTGGGGTGACCTGGTGACACATGCCTCTGGGCAGTGTGATGCCTGGGAATGAGCCTCACTGTGTATGAAGGTGGCCAGACACACCTCATGGCCTGTTTATTAGCTAAAGACTTCAAATTGGCCTCCTCCTCCTCACACAAATAATGCTGGGTTTCAGGATATGTAGGAGCTCTGGTGGCATGGTGTTTATGCATTGGACTGTGATCTGAAATGTCAGCAGTTTGAAACCACCATCAAGAGTTACAGTCTCAGAAACCCACAGGGGCAGGTCTCCCATGTCCTATAGGGTCATTATGAGTTGGCATCAACTTGATGGCAGTAAGTCTGTGTGTTGCTCGATAAACTGGTCAGATGATTGCTGAAGCCAAAATGGGTGCATAAGCAAATGTGGTTGAAAAAAGCTGATGGTGCCTGGTTATTAATAGCATATGGGGTCTTAGATGCTTTGCAATTAAATAAGTGCCCAACTAGCAGGTAAGAAACAGCCCACAAGGAAGCACACCAGCCTGTGTGATCATGAGGTGTTGAGGAGAAATGGTATCAGAAGTTCAAAAGATAAGCAACCAAATTGATGTGAAGGGGCATGGATGTAGTAGAGACCCAGAAATCACAGCCCCTCTGGTAGTTGGACAGTCACGCTCAGAAGGGACACAGGAAGGGATGATAAATCCAGGGTGTGGTATAGCACTGATGAACTACATAATTATCCTCTAGTTCCTTAATATTCCCTCCCCTTTTGATTATGGTTTTTATTTGTTTTGCCTCTTTAATCATATCAGATTTGATGTAGGTTCATCGTATATTTAATATCATTTGATACATGAAAGCTAAGATAGATAACCCTTCAGAAACAATAAATGGAGTAACGGTTCCCTGAGGGTACGGGAAGGGGGGAGGAGATAACAGGGAGCTGAGAGCACTGATGACTGAATAACCCCACTCAATGGGATCGAACAACAGAATTGTATGTGAGTGGATATATTGGATGTGCAAGATATGGAAAAAAATAAAGTAAGGTTTCCTGGGGCGGGGTATGGTGGGCAAAGGAGGGAATAAATGGGGAGCAGATATCAAGGAGTTCAAGAAAAAGAAAATGTTTTGAAACGGATTGTGGTAGCAACTGTACAACACTGTTTGATGTGATTTAACTATGGAATGTTATACTTGTAAGATGTCCCAACAAAATGATTTTAAAATACAATAATAATAATAATAATAAATAAAGCAGTCAGGCACATTCCATACGTGTGGAATGAGGAATGGTGCTTGAGAGCACTGCAAGGACTTGCTTTCCGACCTGAATCACCACTCCGCACACCAGGCACACAAGGCACATCTTTGAACTACGTGTGTTGCTAGGGCTTGGAAGAGAGCTGGTCTGAGACTCAGAATTGCATTTATGCCATGACTCAGTCTTCATTTTGCAGTGTCAAGGATGGGACGTGGCAAAGTCATCCTCTACTCTCATTGTCACCCTGAAAATGGTGACAAACTTTGACATAAGGGACAAGACAAAAACCTGAATGAGAACCTCTGGAAAGAATTACTTTGCCTTGGAAACTGAGAACTGTCAACTTGCGCAGTCACCTGGGCTGACAGGAGGTCCGTGAGGCTGGACAGTCCACATCACTAGGCTTACTGCAACCCAGCTTCTTACTATTCTCTCAGCAGCAGACAAACATCGGAAGGGTCAACTGAGCCTTGGTGCTGCTTCTAAAATGGTTTCCATCAGAGGGATGGGAGGACAGTACATAAAAAGGCCACATTGTGAAACTGCTAGGTTTCATTAGCGATGGCATGAAGCCTAGGTCTGTGATCTGGTGCCGCAGTCCCCAGTCTCGAGCAGACCCAAGACTTCAGGGCCCTGTCTCCCAGGTTTTGGGTCAGTGGTTCGTGCTGAGGGCCGTAAATTCTGTGTAGTTGAGGGGACACAGTGTCCATTTCCCTGGGGATGGCTGACCTGTCTGTTGTGTGGAAGAATACGTAGGATGCCTTAAATGGATGTCACAGCACCCTTGGCATCTCTGGATGTGGTGCAGCTGGCTGTGTCAGGCTCCATCCCACATTTCCCAAATGAGTCTAATGGCCTTTGACTGTTGACTCACAGGATTTCAAGACACCAATCTGCCATTTGCAGGTGAGCAGGTTATGTTGGGGTCCAAAGACGCTGTACCCACATTCAGAGAAAACTTAAGGTTCCCAGGTTGGCTCTTTTAGCTATAATTCATTTACATTTTATTAAATAAATAGCTTTAGAGCACTACAAAACTGGGAGGGAGGAGGATGCAAAATGCTCGACTGCCAAAGATCCACAGGTCAGTGTCCACAGATCTCCCTGGGGTGAGGGAATGGCCTGTCAGTGTCCACAGATCTCCCTGGGGTGAGGGAGTGGCCTGTCAGTGTCCACAGATCTCCCTGGGGTGAGGGAGTGGCCAAAACGTAGCACACAAAACCACTGTGTATCAGAGCTTTGGCAGCAGGGCTGAGAGACTTGCCACGGTGTCTGCTGATGCACAGTTGGGGGCACTGATCCAAGAACCAACCCCTGGCTATACAGGACTATGACAAAACTCTAGGGCAGCTGTGTTACCTCCTTGTTCTTGTCTTTTGAAGGAGCTGAGATTAATCAAACACAGTCTACACTGTAGGTGGAATTTGTCATAAACCTCAGCACTAAGAGGATCCTGAAGCCAGAGATATCTACTTTTAAGCAGATATGCACGCCTATGCACACAGGTCCCAACTGCTTCCAGTGCTTGACCTGTGTCCTGCGCAGGCGCCGCTGGCACAGGTCTATTCTGACGAATTCTGACACTCAAGGGGACAAATCTCAAGCTCTCTCTGAATATCAGGGAGTCATTAATATGTTTTAGATATAATTTATCTCTTTTATTAAAAGAGTTTTCACATCAACCAGCTTACAGCTCAGAGGACAATCTGTATAGAGACTGGTCTGTGACCTGGGCAAAGGAAATATAGCTCCTTTATTTACTGTCACATACCCTCACTCTCTCTGTCTCTAGCCTATGCTGAAACCTCACCACCAAGTCCCTTCATCTTAATCACAACTCTGGAGGTGGCTTTGGAACATCTACGAGTGATGGACATGCCTCTGATGAGGTCATTGTGAGATCACATAACTGCTGCCATTTCATTACAGTTGATAAAGCCCCCATCCCCTTCCATAAATTCCCAGCTACAAGGAACTCAGCCGGGTGGTGCCAGTGTGTCTGGGGCAGGTGTTTGTGCCTCAATATACCCTATGATGCTTGGAAGTGGCCCATGACACAAACTACGGGTAGGTCTGAGAGATAGCCCAGTTTGCTGGAACAAGGACTCCACCCTTTCCCCAAGAAGATCCTCTACCTTCGGAGCAATCTGCTGGTGGCAGGCATCCATCTGGCTGGAAACTAGATGGGCTACTCTGTGTCTTGTGCATCCATGTCTTGTAGGCCTTCCAGCGCAGCCTGCAACTCATCATTGCGGTCCTGCAGGTCCTATAAGCAGAGTAGAGATGGCCCTGCAATCCCCATGCTACACAGCAAGGCCCAAGGAACAATGCAGCACCGCAGGGTCTGCAGGATGCCCAGTGGAAAGGAAATTCAATTCCTGACAGCAAACATGTAACATTCAAACTATAAGTTTCCAACTATGCAGTGAGTTAAACATGACAGGGATAATTCAGCTTTCTTAAATCCTACATCGCCTTCAATCACTAGAATCATAGCAGGGGCTAAATTTTTTTTTTAAAGTGAAGTGAATGTGGAGGAGAAATGCAGATCACCAACACCTGACTCAACAGGAATGTGTGCAAGTCCACCACAGTGATGGGGTGTGGGCAAGAAAAGCAACTCACTGGTGTCCTTTCTCCAGAGGGTTCTGCAGCTTTGACTGTCAAGGCGTTGCCATCATCTTAAAACAAAATGCCACCCAGCAGAGCAGAAGGGCCACATGGATGGCTGAGGCCCAATGAGGCACATAGAGTGGGGGCTGCAGGACAGACAGGCAATGCTGGGAGGCTGCCCTGAATCTGCACCTGGCTGCAGTGGTCTGTCTGCACAGGAGTTGAGGAAATGCACTGTAAAAAGCACACTTGGTTGCCAGGGTTTAGAGGCGAATCTCCCAAGACACAGCTCTCACTTGTAGATTTAAGGGTAAGAAGGCAAGAAGTGCCTGTCTGTGGGACTATCGTGGTGTGAAGTCTCTTGGCATGGCTCTTCTGTCTAGGTCTTTGTGATTCCCATTGATGATTAGGTGGGACTTTGCAAATAGGGCATGTCTAACACAAAACAGAGTGGACTGGTTCATTTTCGTTGCCACTTCCCTGGCCATAGGGATGTGTTATCTTAGAACAGGAACAGAGAGGAATCCCATGAACTTAAGGGATAAAGAACTACCAGTGGAGAACAAATGAGATCTCTGTCTAAAGACAAGAGGAACCAGAGGCTGTGAAACAGAAATTACTGGACAGACTGAAAGAACAAGGCAAAGTCAGAGGCTGAGGCAAGGAGACACGAGACATTATTGAAGAGCAACACAGAGACTAAGGACTAGAGAAAGACTTGATTGAGGCGAGATGATACTGTGGACCAATGACTGTATCCTTAGTGTTTTCTGATCTTGGCTTGTAGTAACCCATTAAGTTCTCTAAAAAGCTCCCTTAATTGTGAGTATTGCCTGTGAGCTCTGTGCGACCAGTGCAATGGATTATAGAACACAGCACAAAAGTAGAATGCTGTGGAAGAAACAGTTACTATCAGAAAAGGGTAAAGAATGATGGAGGGTGGAGGCATGCCTGATCTCTATTTCGTGGCAATCAGCCTTGATTGATGGAGCTACGTAGGATTCTTCTCCTTGATGTAGCCAGAGGTCAGCTATGCACTCCATGTGGTTTACTCAGGGACCCTAGATCCCTTCGTGAAGGAATGTGAGGTGTGTGGTCACTTTCCCTTTTGTGCACCTGGGGATGGGGGACTTGGGACTCTTCAGACCTAATGAATACGGCAGCAGTGCTCCCAGGGACTATAGGAGTATGATTCTACCTGGTTTCTCCTTTAGGAAACGTACTCTGGAGGGACACTAGACATTGAACTGTGAAGAAGCCCAAACTGGCCCATCAGGCAGCCACATGGTAAGCGAGCTTTCAGACATTTCTGGTCTAGCCAGTAAGGTGTGTAGCTGAGGCCCTGGCATCATAGGGCAGAGAAGAAACATGTTTGTTATGCTATGTCTGAGTTCTTTCCCACAAAATATAAAATCTATGAGCATATTTAATTGCTATTTTAAGCCATTAAGTGTTGGCGATAATTTCTTATGGAGCCATAGTAACTGGAATAACATGTATGAGTGAGCCACAAATAACTCATGGAAATAGGATTAAAAGGTAAAGGAATTTTCCATGAATTTTTGAAGCCATTTTTCTGTAATTTACAAAGGTAAATTACAGTCTCTTGAGGGGAAAAGTATATTAATTTTAAGTGGGAGAGAAAAAAAAGTTCTCACAAAAATCTGTTAAGAAATGGATGGTAGAGACTTCCAGGAAGATGGCGACTGAGTAACACATAGCAGAGGAACTCCACAGAAATCTGTGCAGGAGAGTCACTAAGAGGGAAATTCCACACCACTAGGTCGCAGAAGGAGCATCAGAAAGATAAGTAGGCAGAGATCCAATAGGTTTTAAGGAGCTGGGTCTTTTGGCTTACCACAATGGAGGCCAGCTAGGGTTTGACCTTAGCCTAAGGTGACCAGACGTACCGCTTTTTAAACATTTTTTCTCGTGTCTATGGTGTTTTTAAAAAGTCCCAATTTTTGGAAAGAATGCACAACAAGTGAGGGTATATACGGTTTTCGGCTGCCATGTGGCAATTTCACCAGGATATGAGTTTTATCAATGGTGTCCCGCTATACCAATGTTAAAATCTGGTCACCTTACCTTGGCCCGGCCACTGTCTTGGCTGGAGCCAGGATCATTTGTAGGCAACACAGGGGCTTTATCTCAACACAGCCACAGTTTGACACCATCTCAGGGCAGGGATTAAACCCCTCCAGCCCCATGGTCAAGGATCAGGTTCATTTATATTGATGCTTCAGTTTCCCTCTCTTCTCTCTATTCCCCCCTATCCCCCTGTCTCAGTGGGCTGTTTTTTTTTCCTTCTCTTTTTCTCTTCCCCTTTCTCTCACACAGCACTGCCAACATCCTGACCACTACCCTTAGCCTAGGGCATTAATGCCTGCACTCAACCCTGCTGGGCGAGCTCCTCCCTCTGCAGCATAACCGGAAGCTGGGAAAGCCGACCCACACTCCAACAGGGGATATCCTGCCCAACTTCTTCCCTGGAAAAGCCCACCTGCCGGTCCTCTGTAGTGCTTAAGACATGGCTGGAGAAATTCGGCACCCCTTCTTTGGGGGAAATCCTGCCTGTGTGCCTTGGGGAGCTCCTATCCATCCTCTGTGGTCCCACGTTACTGAGGGAGCTTCCTCCCGCCTGCTGTAGTGCCTCACAGACTAAGAAAGCTTATCAAACACTCACCAGCTTTCCACGGAGCAGTGGGAAACTCTGCCTAACCTACGCAGTGATCTACCTGATCAGGGAAATTCCGCCCACCATTCACGGTGCTCTATACCAAAGCAGGCAACCAACCAGATTTCTGTGACACTCCTGTTGCAGCGGGCATCTTTGCATGCCACCTGTGACAACCCAAGCCGTCATGGGCCACACCATCATGGATTCTTGTGAGATCACCCAGTAAAGCACCATCCTCGTGGATCCACAACAACCCAACCAGCATCTCCGGAGAGGCCCATCCAACTTGTTGACTAGGGAAAGAGTGAAGCCACAGGAGGACAAAGTGGTTGGCTAATTCCATAGTGAAATTAGCTGTAGCAGTTCGAAGAAGCTTTCCTACGAGTCTCCCAGAGAGAGCCAGTGCTCTTTGACTCCCTGAAAAATGGCACCTGGCTCCTCTAAAACAAACAGCAATCAGGCCCAATGACCTCAACAAAAAAACATGAGAAACAAACTTCAATGGCAGAGATGTCCTGAACCGAACGACATGCATAGAAGAAGCAGATATTTATCTGCCACATAAAGAATTTTTCAGAATACTTCTTGCAGTAATACAGGATATGAGAAAAACAATACAGAAAAAAGATGAAATGAAAGAGGAGATTAAGTCCATACACCAAAGGGAAATACAAGAGATCAGGGAAGAGATAACAAAAACTAGTAGCAGACACACAGACCTCGAGAATCGACTAGAGGAGGCAGATAATTGCACCAGTGACCTAGAGGACAGCCAAGGAGACTTTAAATGCGAACAAAAATCTAATAAGATCATTAGTGAAGCTGAAGAGAACCTAAAAGCTAGGTCTGATGCTATGAAGTGGAACAACATTAGAATTATTGGATTACCAGAGGAAGACACCACAAAGAAGTCAACTGCAACAGAGAGGAAATTCTTGGAGGAAAACTTCCCGAGCTTAATGAATGAAAACCTGGCAACCATTCAGGAGGCTGAAAGAACACCAGTCAGATTGAAACCCAAGAAGAAATCAAGGCACATCATACTTACTATCCAACTTTGAGGAAAAGGAGAAAATCATGAGAAGAACTAGGGAAAAACAAGCAATCACATAGTTTCCCAAATAAGAATATGCTCAGACCTATCATGTTTCCCCAAAAGTCAGACATCCCCCCAAAATAAGACCTACTTACAGTTTTGCCTCGGGCTGAAATATAAGGCATCTCCCAAAAATAAGACCTCCCCAAAAATCAGCACCCCCGAAGCTACCGTAACTCTGGACTCTGGATCATAGTGGTGGGCACCACCACGCAGCTCACTATTGGCTGCAGCGCAGTCAGAGCAGACAGGTAGTACGAGGTCTCTTTTAATAAAACAATAAACAATAAACGTGTACCACATTCTTCTCCATGGAAAAATAAGATATCCCCTGAAAATAAGACCTAGTGCATCTTTGGGAGCAAAAATTAATATAAGACACTGTCTTATTTTCGGGGAAACAGGGTATCAGAGAACACTATGAAGATGAGGAGAGAGTTGTTGAGCAACATTGCAAAAATTGAAGTAAAATAATGCAAACCCAAGAATACTCTACACAGCCAAATTATTGATCAAGATAGATGAAGAAGTAATTGTCTTTTAGAGAAGGAAAAACTCAAAAAATACATTAGAAGAAACCCAGCCTGGATCCTTGTCGATCCAGTATAGGCAGAAGAACAGCACTCACCAAGCATAAGTAAGAGACTGCCACAGAGAACAACCTCACCCAGAGGGAAACAAAGAGAAAACAGCCCCCAAGATAGCATTGGATTAAGGGTGAAAAGAAGTCAAGAATGAAACACACACACACACACACACACACACACACACTACATTAAAAAGAAAGGGAGGTGGGAAAACACCCAACACAAAAGGTGTAAGATGACATCAGAGTCCACGGATGGAAATAATACCCCTGAATATCTATGAACTAAACTCAGGCATTAAAAGACTGAGGCTAGCAGACTAGTTTAGACTAGTTTAGAAATACAACTAATCAATCTGCTGCCAACAGGAGACACATGTCAAGACTACAAACAAAACTAGGCTGAGAATCAAATGCTGGAGAAAAACATACCAAAGAAACAGCAATTAAAAAAAAAACCAAGTGTTGCAATCGTAATCTTGGATAAAACTGACCTCAAAGTGCAAACCATAAAAAGAGATGAGGAACACTATATAATGCTCAAGGGAACAGTAGGCAAAGAACCACTAAGCATTGTAAACATATTCCCCAAATGACAGACCTGCTGAATACGTCAAACAAATGCTTCAAAATATGAAAAAGGAAGTCACAGCCTCAACAATTATAGTAGGTGACTTCAATACACCACTCTCTGAGAAAGAAATATCACAGGGAAAGAAACTCAACAAGGAGGCCAGAGATCTAAACACTACAATTAGTCAATTTGACCTGATATATATTTACAGAGCTTTTCATGAAAATACAAAATATTTCACATTCTTTTCAAGCCCACATAGCACATATTCGAAGATAGACGACATGCTGGGGCATAAGTCAAATCTGCATAAATTTAAGCACATTGATATCATATAGACTTCTCTCACTGACCACTGTGCCATAAGGCTGGAAATTAGCAAAAGGAAGATGAATAAAACAAGGCAAACAATTGGAGGATGAATAACTCTCTACTGAAAAAGGAGTGTGTACTGGCTCAGATCATAGATGAAATTAGGAAATTTCTAGAAACCAATGAGAATGAGAATAAGACGTACCAAAACTTATGGGACACAGCAAAGGCAGTTATCAGAGGAAGTTTCATAGCAATACATGCACACCTGAGAAAGGAAGAAAGCCATATGATTGATATGCTGGGACAAAATTTACAGCAACTAGGGCTGAGTCAACAGCACAATCATGCTAATAGCAAAAGAAAAGAAATAATAAAAATCAGGGCTGAGATTTAGGAGAGGGAAAATAAGAAAACTATGGAAAAAATTAATGCTGCTAAAAGTTGGTTCTTTGAAAAGATAAACAGAATCAACATATCGTGGGTAAACCTAACCAAAGAAAGACGGGAACAAATTTCAATAGCAAGAATGAGGGATGAAAGAGGGGACATTACAACAGACTCTAATGAATTCAAAATGATAATTAAAGAGTATTACGAAGGACTGTATTCCAATGAATTCAACAACTTGGAAGACATGGTCAAATTTTGAAAAACAATCCCTCCCTCGAATTTCCCAGAGGAACATCAAGAATGTCAATAGACCCATAGCAATAGAAGAAATAGACAAGGATATCAAGGGATTACCAACCCCAAATTCCCTGGACCAGATGGCTTCACAGGACAATTCTACCAAGCATTTAGGGAAGAAATGACACCAATCCTACACAAAATCTTCCAGAACATAGAAAAGACGGCAACCTCTTGAAGCAAGTATAAATATGATACCCAAACAGGGCAGGAATCCTACAAGAATTGAGAACTACAGACCAATATTCTTAATGAACACAGATGCAAAAATTGTTAACAAAATACTTGCCAATAGAATACAAATGTATATAAAACGAATACCATATATACTTGAATATAAGCCGACCTGAGTATAAGCCTAGGTACCTAGTTTTTACCTGGGAAACTAGAAAAACTGATGACTTGAGTATAAGCCTAGGGTGGGAAATGCAGGATGTGAATTAACACAGAGACCAGAGGGGAGAGACGGAGCGCAGCCACGGACACATCCTGACCAGTTCAGCTGCCAGCGTAAGTGAATCACTATGGGTGCTTCTGCAAATTGGAGCCTTCCACGTCATAGGATGGCTCTGATTGGTTAGATGTGAGTAACAAACATTCAAAGCCCTGCAGTATCAGTGGGGCTTTGAATGAACAGCGGAGGAACGACAATCACCTGTGAGATATTACACCTCGTATAAGTTAAACCCCAGTTTTTCAGCACATTTTTTGTGCTGAAAAATTCAGCTTATACACGAGTATATATGGTAATTCACCATGACCAAGCAAGATTCATACCAGGGATAGTTCAACATACGAAAGACCATTAGTATCATGTGCCACATTGACATGAAAAACTCTAAGAACCACATGATAATATTGATAGATGTGGAAAAAGCATTCGACAACATCCAACACCAATTCCTTTTTAAGACACGTCAGGAGATAGGAATGGAAGGACAATTCCTCAAGACCATACAAGCTATATATGAAGAACCAACAGCCAACATGGTAGTCAATGCAGAAAAGAGGAACACAATTCCACAGAAAAAGGGTCCAGACAAGGATGCCCCTTGTCCCCACTCTTATTTAACATCGTACTGGAGGTTTTAGCTCGCAGCATAAGGCAAAGGAGAGACATCAAAGGTATTCGTCTGGGGAAGGAGAGGTAAAACTATCGTTATATGTAGATGACATGATTTTATAAATGGAAAATCCCAAAAGATCCAAAAGGGGCAGAGTGGCAGGATACAAGATCAACAAACAGAAGTCCACTGGACTGCTATACATATCAGCTAAAATAACAGAAGAGGAGGTCAAAAAGGTGGTACCCATCACAATAGCCAAGCACAAATTAAAATATCTAGGGAAATAGCAGACTAAAAGAACAAAAGATTTATATGAGGAAAACTATGGAACACTATTACAAGAAACCAAGAGTGATTCAACAAATGGGAGAATATCCCATTTTTGTCGATCAGAAGACTCAATATAGTAAAGATGTCAGTTCTCTCCTAGGCACTATATAACTTTAATGCAATCCTGAGAGAATTACCCTCATCTTTCTTGAAAGAAATGGAAAAACTGATTACCAAATTCATATGGAGAGGGAAGAAGCCCAGAATTAGCAGAGACTCCCTAAGAAGGACACAGTGGGAGGGCTTGCTTTACCTGACTTTAGCACATATTATAATGCCATCATGGTCAAAACTGGGAGGTATTGGTATAATGACAGATACTTAGACTACTGGAAAAGAACTGAAAACCCAGAAATAAAATCATCAGCATACAGACAACTCACTTTTGATAAAGCCCCCAAAATATCAAAAGCAGGTACCCTCTTTAACAAGCGGTGTTGGAAAAAATGGATATCTACCTGCAGAAAAATGAAGCATGACCCTCATCTGACTCCATGCACAAGAATAAACTCAAGGTAAATCACAGACCTTGAGGTAAAACTCCAAACTATTAGGTCCATCAATAAGGGAACTGGGACCAATCTGAGAATTTTGGCACTGGGAATACATGGGATAGCAGAAACAGGGAAGGACACAAATGCACATGAGTCACAAATTGACATGTGGGATACACTGAAGATAAAACATCTGTGTACATCAAAATAATTCACCAAGAGAGTAATAAGAGAGCCCACGGACTGGGAAAACATCTTTAGCCTGACACATCAGACAAAGGCCTTATTACTAAAATCTACAATACTCTGCTAGTTTCCAAAGAGAAAAAAACTAATTGCCCACCGAGGAGGTGGGCAAAGGACCTGAACAGCAGTTCCACAAGGGTACAAATCCGAATGCAAGGAGTTGGAAACAACCCAAATTTCCACCAACAAATGATTGGATTAAAAAACAGTGGTATATACATACAATGGAGTACTACACATCACTAAAAAGCAGTGATGACAAATACTAAGAGGACGCCTGGCCCTCCCACCAGAAGAACTTATTTCAAAAGACGGCATTGAATCTGCAGCTCCAGGAGAGGGACATATCTGATGGGAGCACATGGGTGATGATGAAGGGGGAGGAGGAGAAAGTGGAGCACATCCTGGCCCACCAGGTCTTGAGGACGATTATCCCGATTAGAGCAGCCAGTCCACAGAGAGGACCACATGGCCAGCCCCACTATGAGACATGACGCCCCTCACTGACCCATAGCTCTACCGGGGACAACACTGGAGACACAGTGTGGGAACTACGCCTGATCTGATCCCGCCACACCGAGGCAAAACACTAAGGGGGTGCAACAGAATAGCAAGGGAATGGAACGGCGAGGTCCTCAGGGAATGATGAAGGTGGACTTTGGGGCTAGGGTGTGGTACCCCAATTGATTGAACTGGAAAACACTCCTAAAGGCCAACACACAATCCTTGAACTAACTACAAACTTTTCTTTCTTGTGCTTTTTTTTGTCATTGATTTATTGTTGTTGGTTGGTTGTATATTGTTCCTTGGTATTTTTATGTCTTGTTTTTGTGCATGTTATTATCTCCGCTGGTCTTTCTAAATAAGATAGGCTGGATGAACAATCTGGAGGATAAAACAACAGGACCGACAGTTCAGGAGGGACATAGGAGAGGTGGGGGAAAAGGTAGTGGTGTTAACAAACCCAGGGACAAGGGAACAAGTGATCTAAATCAGTGGTGAGGAGGGGCTGGGAGGCCTGGTAGGGCATGATCAAGGGTAATGTAACAAAGAGGATTTGCTGAAACCCTGGTCGGGACTGAGCATGATAGTGGGACAGAAGGAAAGTCAAGGGAAATAGAGGAAAGAGCTAGGAGACAAAGGGCATTTATAGAGGTTTAGATAAAGACATGTATATATGCAAATATATTTATATATGAGGATGGGTAAATAGATCTATGTGCATATATTTATACGTTTAGTATTAAGGTAGCAGAAGGACATTGGGCCTCCACTCAAGTACTCCCTTAATGCAAGAATACTTTCTTCTATTAAATTGACATTCTGTGATGCTGACCTTTTCAACGCAACTGCTGAAGACAAAGCGGGTGCATAAGCAAATGTGGTGAATAAAGCTGATGGTGCCCGGCTATCAAAAGATATAACGTCTGGGGTCTTAAAGGATTGAAGATAAACAAGTGGTCATCTAGCTCTGAAGCAACAAAGCCCACATGGAAGACGCACACCAGCTTGTGTGATCACAAGGTGCCAAAGGGATCAGTTATCAGGCATCAAAGAACAAAAAATCATAACATTTTGTGCTTGCCTCCATGATATGATCGCTGAAGACAAATGGGTGCATAAGCAAATGTGGCAAAGAAAGCTGATGGTGCCCGGATATCAAAAGGTATAGCGTCTGGTGTCTTAAAGGCAAACAAGCAGCCACTTAGCTCAGAAGCAACAAAGCCCACATGGAAGAACCACACCATCCTGTGCGATCACAAGGTGTTGAAGGGATCAGGTATCAGGCATCATCAGAACAAAAAATCTTACCATAGTGAATGAGGTGGGGGGGCGGGGTGCAGATTGGAGATCCAAAACCCATTTGTCAGTCACCGGAATCCCCTTGCAGAGGGGTGTAGGGGAGGAGGCGAGCCAGTCAAGGTGTGATGTAGCAACAATGAAAAATACAACTTTCCTCTAGTTCCTAAATGCTTCATCCTCCTGCACTATCATGATCTGATTTCTACCTTGCAAGTCTGGCTAGACCAGAGGATGTACACTGGTGCAGATAGGAACCAGAAACATAGGGAATCCAGGGTGGATGATCTCTTCAGGTCCAGTGGTGAGAGTGGCACTACTAGAAGCGTAGAGGGAGAGTAGGTTGGAAGGGAGGAATCGATTTCAATGATCTGCATTTGACCTTGTTACTAGGGGGTGGACAACAGAAAAGTGGGTGAAGGGAGATGTCGGACAAGGCAAGATATGACAAAATAATAATTTATAAATTATCCAGGGTTCATGAGGGAGGGGGAAGCGGGGATGGAGGGGACAAAATGAGGACCTGATGCCAAGGGCTTAAGTGGAGAGGAAATGTTTTGAGAATGATGAGGGCAATGAATGTACAAATGTGCTCTACACAACTGATGTATGTATGAATTGTGATAAGAGTTGTGTGAACTCCTAATAAAACAATTAGGCCTCCACTTACTCAATGCAAGAACACTTTGTTCTATTAAATTGGCATTCCAGGATGCATACATTCCCGACATGATTGCTGAAGAAAAATGTGTGCATAAGCAAATGTGGTGAAGAAGGCTGATGGTACGTGGCTATCAAAGCGTCTGGGATCTTAAAGCGTTGAAGATAAACAAGCGGCCATCTAGCTGAGAAGCATCAAAGCCAACATGGAAGAAGCACACAGCCTGTCTGACCACAAGGTGCAGAAGGGACTGGTTATCAGACATGAAAGAACTAAAAATCATATCAATGGGTGCCCACCTCCCTGATACGATCAATGAAGACAAACGTGTGTGTGAGCAAATGTAGTGAAGAAAAGTGATGGTGCCCAGCTATCAAAAGATATAGCGTCTGTGTTCTTAAAGGTTCTAAGATAAACAAGTGGCCATCTAGCTCAAAAGCAATAAAGCCCACATGGAAGAAACACACCAGCCTGTGTGACCACGAGCTGTCGAAGGGATCAGGTTTCAAGCATCAAGGAACAAAAGATCATATCATTGAAAATGTGGGTGAGTGCAGAGTGGAGACTCAAAGCCCATTGGTAGCCAATCGGACACCCCTTAGTGAAGGGTTGTGGGGAAGAAATGAACCAGTCAGAGTGCAGGGTAGCAGCGATGAAACATATAACTTTCCTCTAGTTCTTAAATACTTCCTCTCCTCCACTATCATGATCCCAATTCTACCTTACAAATCTGGCTAGACCAGAGGATGTACATTGGTACAGATAGCAACTGGAAACACAGGGAATCCAGGACAGATGACTCATTCAGGACCAGTGGTGAGAGTGGCGATGCCTGGAGGATGGAGAGAATGTGGGGTGGATAGGGGGAACTGATTACAAGAATCTACATATAGTCTCCTCCCTGGGGGAGGGACAGTTGAGAAGAAGGCGGTGGGAGACATCGGACAGTGTAGTATATGACAAAATAATCATAATTTATTAATGATGAAGGGTTCATGAGGTAGGGGACAGTGGGGAGGGAGGGGGAAAATAAGCAGCAGATATTAAGGGCTCAAATAGAAGGCAAATGTTTGGAGGATGATGATGGCAACAAATGTACATATGTTCTTGACACAATGGATCAAGAATATATTGTGATAAGAATTCTATGAGCCCCCAATAAAATGATTAAAAAAATAAGAAAAAAAGTAGTGATGAATGCATGAAGCACATTGGAAAGAATTGGAGGAAATTATACTAAGCGAAGTAAGCCAAGCAGAAAATGAGAAGTACTATATGAGTCTGATGAGGAAAGCTTAAAAAAAAAAAGTGCAAAACGGGCTTAGGGAAAAAACTATTGTATATAAACATTCCTGGTTTCAGGTTCAGGGAGTATGGCAGGGACCAGACCAAATCCAGGAATACATATGGTAGACAACTAAAAAGGAAGGGGAAAGAGAGAAAAAACAAAAACAAATGAGTAGTTGGGGAACAGGGCACTAACTCCCCCAAGGGGAGTGTATTATTCATATCTTCTCAGGGAAAGAGGGACCAGACTACAAAGCGGTGCTCTAAGATGTGAATGCAACATACTGGCATGAAGCAGGGAACCAGTAGAGGGGTCTGAGAGACAGGCCCCAATCCCAACTATGTGGACAACAACCCCTGCCCCCTGAAGAATTTACCTTAGGGGCAGCACTGAAGCTACAGCTCAGGGAGAGGGACATGTCTGATCAGAGCACACAGGAGCAAATGAGGGGGGAGGAAGAGAGAGTGGAGCACATCCTGGCCCACCAAGACTTGAAGATGATATCCCTGCTCAGAGCAGCCAATAGCTAGAGAGGGCCATATGGTCAACCCCACTATGAGACATGACATCCCTCACTGGCCCATAGCCCTATAGGGGACAACACTGGATACACAGTGAGGGAATTATGCCTGATCAGACCCCACCACACCGAGGCAAAACACTAAAGGCGTGCAACAGAACAGCAAGGGGAGCAGAGCAAGGACGTCTCGAGGGAATACCAAAAATAGACTTTGGGGCCATGGTGTGGCACTCCATCAGACTCCACCAGAAAACACTCCTAAATGTCAATAGACCTTGAACTATTTTCTTTTTTGTTGCTTTGTTTTGCTCTGTCTTGGTTTGTGCATAGTATTATCTCTGCAGGTCTGTCTAGATAAAAGAGTCTGGATAAACAATCTGGAGGAGAAAACAACAGGACCGAAGGTTCCAGGGGACATAGTAGAGGGAGAGGTGGGGGAAAGGAAGTGGTGTTAATAAATCCCAGGGACAATGGAATAACAAGTGATCCAAAATCAGTGATGAGGAGGGTGTAAAAGGCCTGGTAGGGCTTGTTCAAGGGTAATGTAACTGAGAGGAATTACTGAAACCCAAATGAAGGCTGAGCATGATAGTGGGACAAGATAAAAGTAAAAGGAAATAGAGGAAAGAACTAGAAGGCAAAGGACATTTATAGAGGTCTAAATACAGGCATGTACATATGCAAACATATTTATATATGACAATGGGGAAATAATCGATCTATGTGCATATATTTATAGTATTAACGTAGCAGATGGACATTGGGCCTCTACTCAAGTACTCCCTCAATGCAAGAACACTTGTTCTATTAAACTGGCATTCCATAAGGCTCACCTTCCCAACACGATCGCTGAAGACAGCACAGGTGCGTAAGCAAATGTGGTGAAGAAAGCTGGTAGTGCCTGGCTATCAAAAGATATAGCACCTAGGGTCTTAATGGCTTAAAAATAAAGAGGCCATTTAGCTGAGAAGCAATAAATCCCACATGGAAGAAGCACACTACCCTGTGTGATCATGAGATGTTGATGGGTTCAGGTATCAGGCATCAAAGAACAAAAATATTATTATCACTGTGAATGAGGGGCAGTGCAGAGTGGGGATCCAAAGCCCATCTGTAGGCAAGTGGCGATCCCCTCACAGAAGGGTCGCAGGGAGGAGATGAGCAAGTCAAGGTGCTGTGTAGCAATGATGAAACATACAACTTTACTCTAGTTTCAATGCTTCCTCCTCCCCACTATCATCATCCCAATTCTACCTTACAAATCCAGCTAGACCAAAGGATGTATACTGGTACACACAGGAACTGGAAACAGAGGCAATCCAGGACAGATGACCCTCTCAGGACCAGTGGTGAGAGCGGCGAAACAGGGAGGGTGGAGGGACGGAGGGGTAGAAAGCAGGAACTGATCACAAGGATCTACATATAACCACCCCCTGGGGGACAGACAACAGAAATGTGGGTGAAGGAAGATGCTGGACAGTGTAAGACATGGCAAAATAATAATAATTTATAAATTTATCAAGGATTCATGAGGGAGAAGGGTTAGGAGGGAGGGGAAAAAGGAGGAGCTGATACCAAGGGCTCAAGCAGAAAGAAATATTTTGAGAATGATGATGGCAAGAAATGTACAAATGTGCTTGACACAATGGATGTACGTATGGATTGTGATAAATGTTGTACGAGCCCTCAGTAAAATGATTAAAAAAATAAAAAGCAATGGATGGTAATTAAAATAGGAAAAATCCCACAAAGAATGGTGTCTTGCTAGGCACCCGGTTGAGTAGTACTACCAATCCCATGGGTGTCAGGGTAGAACTGTGCTTCACAGGGTTTTCGATGGTGATTTTTCAGAAGTAGATCACCAGGTCTTTCTTTCAATATCCCTTTCAATGTGGGTGGACTCAAACTGCCAGCCTCGCAGTCGGCAGTGGGATGCGTCAACTGTGTGCACTTGCAGCTCATTTCCCTTTCCACTGGGCAGCACGGATCTTGGAAGCAGCATCCACAGTCATTTTTATCTGGTGGCCTGCTTCTTGTGTGGTTCTTCTTATATTCCAAATATGTATTCTGAAAATGTCCACTGCTGATAACAAGTTGATTCTGACTCACAACGACCATATAGGGCAGAGAACTACTTCTTTCGGTTTTTGAGGTGGAAAATCTTTACAGGAACAGACGGCTTCATCTCGCTCCCACAGACTGGCTGATGGGTTTGAACGACTGACCTAGATTTTAACAGCACCCAAACATAGCCACTAAGTACCACTAGGACTCCTTTAGACACATCCCTACCACTCAGCAGTGTGAGAAAGCTGATGCCTGATATACAACGAGTCGAAGTCTCTCTGTCTTGAGATTTAGTAACACAAAACCTAGGAGCATAGTCCATTACAACTGGTAGAGATGTGTGGAGCCTGAGCTGGAGCAGCAGGGCCTTAGCACGTCTACTTGGTGGCTCTCTGGAAGGATGGAAGTCAGACTACTGTTTTTAAGTTATCACTTGCTTAAGTGGGTGGCTGTGGATGTTGAAGGTGATAAGGAATCTGGGGAAAGTCTTGTGAAGTAGCAAGTCCACTAAGGTCTATCACAGCATTAAGAACAAAGGACTCTGGGTTTCTTACAGAGGCCACAGAAAGCCATTATGGTGTCCAGCAAAATACACAGCAGAAAAAAGTATCAAACCAAAGATAGCGGGTTACCATCTTATATTTCCTTTTATCAAAGGCAGCCTCACCAGGAAAATCAAGATGGACAGTTGGGAAAAAAAAGAAAAAGCTGAAATGATGCTTAAAGAGAAAGAACATTTGATAAATCCATTGTAGTGTCCACAATAGCAGTAAAAACTGCCACTGAAAGCGATCTGACTAAAATCTTATATTTGCCAAGGGCAGCCTCATCGAGAAAACAAAGATTACCAGCTGAGAGAAAGAGAAAGAAAGTTAAAATGATAGCTAAATTGGAGGAAAATTCAGCGACAAAGGGAAGAAGCATGGTTGTTGTGCTTTGCAATATGCATTGTAAATTACAGTGAAACTTTACGCTAAAATTTGGAAAAGAATGGGCGCTACGCAGGGGGAAAGGTCATGCTATTTCTCCTTCTGTAGAATGAGTGTAAGACACTGAGTTCAGCCAACAAGCAAGGATATCCCTGTAGCAATGAGCCCATCTGGTAACCTAATCGACCTCAAGAATCATTCTCTTGTCAAATGAACCGGCAGTCATTGGAGAAATGGCAGATTCTGGGGTAAATGGCAGCAATGTACAAGGTAAATCTGGAGTATCTCAGGAACCACGTAATAAAACAACCAAAACAATGATGGTGCAGTGCAAAAACTTAGCAGATAGGTTGACCTGTCTGGCACAATTTGAACACCAGAAATCTAAGCACAGTAATGAATTATAAACCTTTGGTAATAAATCGGAAATTCTTTAATTCCATAACAACAGGTAAAAACCCACTGCCTTCAAGTTGATTCTGACTGTTCGTGTCCCTATGGGAAGAGTAAAACTGCTCCCCATGGTTTCTTGGTTTCTTTTTTTACCCTAGAGTTCTGAGAGCGTACATGTTTATGGGAGCAATAGCTTGATCTTTCCCCTACAGAGAAAGATGGATGTGAATTGCTGACTTGTGGTTAGCAGTATCACACCAATCTGCACCACCAGGGCTCCTTATACCAATATGTGACACACGCCAACCGATAGATGGCATCGTCCTACTTTAATTAAAAAGGAAACAACAGAAAAGCACTAAGTCAAGGCATTTCTTTGAAACAGGGAAGAAGAGTCCCAAATAACCAGAAGCCTTGGGAATTTGGCAATACCAGACCAGCCCTACATGTACTTAAGGAAGTTTTCTAAATGGAAAGGAAAGAACATTAATCAAACACTCAAATGTACACAAAGGGGGAGGAAGGAGTCAGACAGAGATCTCAGAAAATAAGTACATATTACGACTACTGGATGTAGGGTGTACATTACTGTCACTGGAGGTTCACCAACAGAAAAAGGAGAGGGAACAGTAAACCAGGAATACTTAATATTTCACATTCATTGTTGATTGCATGCTAAATGTTACTGTAATTGCATGTTGTATAGTATAATATTTGTAGTAACCACTAAGAGAATATGTAAAGAGGAATTAAAGCTCATAACAAAAGATGCTAAATACAAAAAATAACAGGAAAATTGATAAAAAGAGAAACCAGATAAAAGAAACTCAAAACCCAATTAGCTAAAAGAATGAAGAAAATGTAAATAGCCAAAATATTGACACAAAAGGCAGAGTGATAGACTGGATAAAAAACATGATTCATCTTTTGTTACCTACACAAAACACACATTCACATTAGGACACAAACTGATTGAAAATAAAGGATGGAAAAAATGTTCCGTGCAACCAGCACCCAAAAAAAGGAGTGTGGTCATACTGATAAAGGCTATTACATAATAAAAGGGCTAATACTTCAAGAAGATACAACAATTATTAGCATATATTCACCTAACCTGTCCAAAAACATGACACAAACACTAATATCAAAGAAAAAAAATTACAGTGCCGCTATTAATATTTGTAGATTTGAAACCTTCAATTTCAGTTCTCGACAGAACATTTAAAAAGTGAATCAATAAGGACATTAAGAACATAAAGAAAATCATAAGCCAATTTAACTTAGAACACTCCATCCATCATCAGCAGACATTTTCACAGGATAATTTTTCCAGAACCAACTACAGATTAGGCCACAAATCTCAAGTTTTAAAACATTAAAATCATACAAAGCATACTTTCTGACCATAATGGTATGAAGTAAGAAATCAATCACAGGAAGAATAAAAATGAATAATTATTATTATACCAAAATTAAATATTGTACGACTAGAAAACAATTTCTCTATGTAAGAAATTAAAAGTGAAATAAAAATATACTTGGTATCAAATATAAAGGAAAGCACAACATACCAAATCCTTTGGGACACAGCACAAACCATTCTCAGAGGGAAATTCATAGCAATACATGCCCATATTTAAAAAGATGGATGAAAATCAATTGTTTAAATGAAAACTTGAACAAAAAGGAAAGGAAGAGCAAGAGGCCAAAGATACTAGCTGAAATGAATAATAAATACCAGTGAGAAAGAAATGAAATAGAATACAGTTAAACAACAGAAAAAAATCAATCAAACCAGAAGTTGGTTCTTTGAAAAGGATCACTGAAACAAACTACTGGATATACTGGGGGGGGGGGGAGGGCAAATAATCCAAAGAAATGAATCTGGAGACAACACAACATATTCATTGAATAAAGAATCATAACACTATGAAAAAGAACTGCAACAGATTTGAAAGTGCAGATGAATGGGACAAATTCCTGAAAATATACGACATACCTAAACTAATATGAATAGAAATAGGTTTAAGCAGAGTAATTATGAAATAAGCAATTCAGAATGTGATTAACCCCCTGCTCCACCCCTTCAAAAAAGACCAAAAATATATATAAAAAGAAAAGTCAATGGCAAGATGGCTTCACTGGGATATTTCATAAAAAATTCAGAAGTGCTGACACCAGTTCTATAGAAACTTTTAAAAACATTAAAGAAAGGGGACTAGAACATGTCCAACTGAACACATACACACAGGTAGATCCTTATGTAACAACCAGGATAGACTAGGCCCTAAGAAAAGACAGGTGGCCTGTGATCTCAGACAATGGCTTGAAAGTGAAGTAAAAGGAGGCTTCCATATATCAGAGACTGTGGGAGCAAGCAGAGAAGGGAAGGAAAGAGCAGGTCCACTGAAGAGGCGCCCAGTGGTCTCCTGCTACCCATCTGTAGCTCCATTCTGCACTGCTGGCTACAGCAACCCAGCTCCACTCCTCAAAGACTATCATTGTGAGCAGGGTCCAAAGCTTCACGTGTAATAAGCACGCAGGTCCCATGTGGCTTCCAGCTCTCCAAGCAAGCTGGCCTGCACAGTTCCCGGAGCATAGGTCCCAAAGGACCAGCCTAGGCTATCCCAAGGATAAACTTGGCACCATGATAGTTTTCCTGAAGATTGCCTGTGCTTTGACGGACTATGTTAAGAAGCTCTTGGCCTTAGGGAAGAATACACTCAAGTACAGTGTTCCTCCCCCTCCCAACTTTTCTTAGTACAGCCTTTTACTGCCCAAAGCCTTTTTTCCCTCCCCCGTCCCTCTTCTATTATTCATTTCTGGCACTACTCAACAAAGTCATCGACTCCCACAAAATCTAGCAGCCCTCCCAACCGTAATACCCGGCCACGATGCTGCAGTGGCAGCAGTCACTCCTGATTCATCAGAAGAAGGATTAACAAATGAACAACACTCAGATCTCAAGGAATTTTCTTAAAAAGAACAGGCTCTGAAACTATCATAAATTGAATTCAGAAAAATGTTGTCATGTACTTTCAACAAAGAGTTTGCGAGAACAATGGTCAGAATAGAAAAGCTAGATATCTTCAACAAAAACCTCTAAAAAGAAATGCAGAAAATATTAAGATAAGAGAATTAGGCAACAATTTAGAAGAACAGAGTAAGAGAATTGAAGAAATGGAAAGCTGAATTGGTGAGTTTGAAGGCATATCTCTTAACTCCAATTTATGAGTGATACAATCAGCTAAAAGAACAAAAGAATCTGAAGAAAACATAAGAATGAAGTGGGATTCTATCCATATAAGAAATTCCGGAATAATACTTCCTTAACAGAACAGAGGAGGAGAAAATAATTCTCCAGGAAGCAGAGAGAACCCAAAACACCACAGATCCCAAAAGAAAACACTGGAACATATTGTCGTTGAAATTTCCAAGACAGAAACAATTAGCAGGCTGAGAACAGCTTGGAAAAATTGTTTTAATTCATTTACAAAAACACTTTTATTGGCATATGACTCACATGTCATACAATAGCTCAATTATATTAAGATAAATTGTAATAATCATTATCACCACAATCAATTTTAGAACATTTTTTCTTTATTGTATTCATGTTATTTCCCCCAACCTCCCCTGCCATAGCCCCCAAAACCATTGTCTATATAGATTTAGTTATCCTGGATTTCATATACAGAAAAATGTATTTTTAAAAGCCTAACAACAATAACAAAGAAAACAGATTAAAAAAGCTCTAGAAAAGAAAGCAGAGGTTAAAAGAACTGGAATATATTTAAAATGAGTCAAAAGGGAGATGTATAAATTTTAACTTAAATACATCTGTAATAACCAATTTTACAATGTTATCTGTCTGATAACAGGGCTGTTCACATCCCATGGCTCTGGTCAGAGAGGATTCCCCAGAGCTTGCAAATGTTATCCACAACCTTAAAACCAGGTGTTCATAATTGAAGCTGATATCATTCCCTCCTTCAGATTTGAATTTCATGAGTTAAAATCCTAGGATCTTACAGGCTGGTGTGCTTCTTCCACATGGACTTAGTTGATCCCTCACTTAGATGGCTGTTTAAGACCAGCTTTTAAGACCCCAGAGGCTATTTTTTTCTGATAGGTGGGCACCATCTAGTTTCTTCATTACACTTTCCTATAGCATTCATGTCTTGAGTGATTTCTTCATGAGGACGAGCATCAAATAAGGCCATTTCATAAGAACTAATTGTACTTAGATTGAGGCTAGAATTAAGTGCAAGCTCAAAATCCATTCACATATTTATGGTTCATCTGGCTCTGGTTCACCTCAGAGATATAATTGTTATTTTCTGTTAGAGAACATTATCAATCATCCCCTTGGGCATAAGGCAATTTTATTGATAGTGTAGTTAATTTAGCCAATGGTATAGAATTTAAAACAAAAATATGTCTTGTAAATTTAAATTTTATGTTTTCTTCCCATTGTCTCTCTTTTGTTGCCTTTAATAGATATTTTTATTAATTTATTTCTATTACCATCCTTTTTGTCTTTTTTCTCATATTTTTCTGTGTTACCAATGTTCTTAGGAACAAAGACACCGCTCCTCTATCTGTCTCTAGGTGGGTCCGCCCACATGCAGATACACCCACATGTGAGTACCGTGAGTGAACATTGTTACCCATGCTGCACCATGCTTTAAGACAAAATTTCATTTATTTGTCAACATAAATAAATATTTCAAACAAAACAAAACTGTAAACCAATATCCCTTATGAATATAGGGGCAAAATCTCAAAATCCTGGCCAACAGAATCCAACAATCTATCAAAAAGCTAAGCAAAAGAACCACAGCAGGTGAGATTGGTTCCAGGGATGCAAAGATGGTTTGAAATGAGAAAAATAATGAATGTGATCTACCATATAAAAAAGAAAAACAACCACATGAGCATTTCAATTGATTCAGAAAAGGTATTTGATAATATCTAACAGCCATTCTAGATACAAATACTAAAAAATAGGATTCGAAGGGAAATTCTCAATGAAATCAGGGACATATATGAAAAACCAACTGCCAGCATCTTACTCAATAGGGAGAAACTGAAAGCACTCATTCCTCTTTCAGATGGAAATACACAACAATGCTCCTTATTAACACTCTTATTCAACATTGTACTGGAAGTTAACCAGAGCTATCAGGACACAAAAAGAAGTTTCAAAAATCCAAATGGGCAAAGAAGTAAAACTGTCACTATTTGCAGATGATCTGATTCTATACATAGAAGGCACCAAAGGCTCAACAAAAATATTGCTAGAAAATATAAAAAGATTTGGCAACATGGCAGGAAACAAAATTGACATATAATAATCAACAGGATTCTTGCATACTAACAAAGATAACTCCGGAAAAGAAAACAAGGAATCAATACCATTTACAATAACCACATAAAGATGAGTCTCTTTAACAAATGGTGCAGGAAAAATTGGATTTCGACTTGCAGAATAATTAAATAAGACTAATGCCCCACACCCCCACAAAAACATATAATATGGATCAAATATCTAAAAATAAATACCAGAAAATCAATGAGAAAACATGGACAAACTTAAGAGTCCTATTGCAGGGGATACACAAAATGTCAAATATTAATGAAGGATGCACACGTAACAGAAGACAAAATTGAAGTCTGGGACTTAAGAAAAGTAAAACAAAAACTTCATCAAAAAAGTAAAAATGTTATCTACAGATTAGGAAAAAGATTTTGGCAATGATATACGTAATTGAAACACTTCAATAAGAAAAAGATGAATAGGTCTGTGTGGCAAGATGGTGATGGAGTAGCATTCCAGAGGGACTCTGCAGAAATCAGTGGAGGAGAGTCACTGAGAGGGAAATATCACTCTTCTGGGTCACAGGCAGAGCATCTTAAAGATGAGCAGACACTAGGTCTTGAAGAGCTGTGGGGTTTGGGCTACTACTGTAGAGGTTGGCTATGGCTTAGCCTTTCCCCTGCCACAGTCTCGGCTGGATCTGAGCTCTCTTGGCCAGCACAAAGGCTTAACTTCAACACAACCACAGCTTACTGCTGCCTTTCAGCAGGGTTTAAACCCCTCCAGCCCCACAGTCAGGTGACTGGGGCTGTTATTTCTCTCTCCCTTCTTCCACAGTCTAATTGGCCTCGGTACCCACCACCTGGTCTTTTTTCTTTCTTGTCTTTCCTTTCACATGTCACTGCTGGGCTCCAGGTCACTGCTCTTTGCCTAGAGCAACTGCATCCATCCTCCACTCAGCTGGGGCAGCTCCTGCCCACTTGCCCTCTGTAGCCTTACAAGCAGCTGGGGAAATCTTGCCTGTCTTCTGCCACACCTCAAATGGGGGAATCTCCCCTTAAAACATCTAGGAGAACTCCCATCAACCCTCCAAAGCCCTGTAAGCAGATGATGGAAATCCCAACCACCCTCCACGGTGCACCATGTGGCTGGGAGGGTCCCTGGGCCCCTCCCCGTCCTCTGTGGTCCCACATGGCTGAGGGAACTTCCTCCTACTTGCTGCCGTGCTTTACACAACTTAAGACAGCTCTGTGTGAGCCCTCTCCAGTGTGCCATACTGCTGTGGGAGCATCTGTGTGACCTATATGGGAGATCTTGCTACTAGAACAATTCCGTCTGTTATCTGCAGTGCTCTACACTAAAGTGGGCACACCCATCAACACTATGTGGCAATCCCGCTGCAGGAAGCACCCCCGCACTTCCCCTGAGGTGTTCCAAGCCGCTGTGGGCCACACCACCATGGCTTCCTGTAAGATCATCCAGTGCAGTGTCATCCTCCCCAGTCCACAATCACCCAACCAGAGTCCCATGAGAGGACCATCCAACGTAACCTCTAAATAACAGGATACGGGTTGGCTAGGTAAGGAGTAAAACCACAGGAGGAAAAAGTGGTAGCCTGACCTAGTACATTTAGCTGCAGGCAGTTCAATGACACACTCCAATGAGTTTTCCAAAGTAGGAGACCAGTGCTTGTTGACTTTCTGAAAAATGGCACCAGGCTCTTCTAAAACAACACAACACAAACAGCAACCAGCCACAAAAACCTCAATGAAAAAACAGGAGAAACAAAAGGCAATGCCAGAAGTCCTGAACATAATGACATGTATAGTAGAAGCAGACATTGATCTGCAAACAGAAAGCAATCTTCAGGATTTCTGCTTGGAGTTATACAGAATATGAGGGAAGCAATATAAAAAAAGGATGAAATGATAGAGGAGATAAAGGCCACGCACCAAAGGGAAATAAAAGACCTCAGGGACAAGATAACCAAATCCAGTAGTGAATTCACAGACTTCTCCAAAAGACTTGATGAGGCAGAGAATTGCACCAGTGGCCTAGAGGATAAACAGGCAGACTTCAGCAAATGGGAAAGGCAGTTAGCCAAGATAATCAAAGAAACTGAAGAAAAGCTGAGAGCCATGTTTGATGCTATGAAGAACAACATCTGAATAATTGAACTACCTGAACAAGGCACAACAAAAGAGTCAATGGCATAATAAATAGTGTAGAAATTCTTAGGGGAAAACTTCTCCAGATTAATAAATGAAAACTAGGCAACTATTCAGGAGGCCAAAATAACACCAGCTGGACTGAATTCCCAAGAAGAAATCACCAAGGCATATAACAGCTATTCTATCCAACTTAGAGGAAAAGGACAGCCTCATAAGAGCAGCAAGGGAAAATAGAAACAGTTACCTATAAAGGAACTCAAACAAGAGTCTGTTGAGACCAATCAGCGGACACTGTGAAGAGGAGAAATTGAAGAAAATAACACAAACCCAAGAATACTCTATCCAGCCAAATTATCAAGATAGATGGAGAAGTTAGAGTCTTCCCAGACAGGAAAAACTCAAAGACTACGATAAAAGAAACTAGCCCTACAAAAGATCCTTATCTAACCGGTATGGGCAGAAAAACATCACTCACCAAACAAAAACAAGAGACTGCCACATAAAACAACTCCACCCAGATGTAAACAAAGAGTAAACAGCCCCCAAGATAACAGTGGCAAAGAAAGGCAGAATGAACCACACACAAATGGACAACACACTGATAAGAAAGGGAGGTAGGAAAACATTCAACACAAAAGGTACAAGATGACATCACAGAGTCCACAGCTGGATATAATAACCCTGAATAACAATGGACAGAACTCAGCCAATAAAAGGCAGAGGTTAGCAGCCTGACTTAGAAAACACAACCCCTTGGGCTGCTACCTATAGGATACACATCTTATGATTACAGACAAAAATAGGCTGAAGAAAAATATACCAAGAAAACGGGCATTCAAAAAAAAGCAAAGGTTGCAATCCTAACCTCAGATTGTAAAAATAGTTCCCAAGGTACAAGCCATAACAAGACATAAGGGGTAGGGGCACTATATAATGTTCAAGGGAACAGTAGATGAAGAACCAGTGAACATAATAAATATATTCATGTTCAACGCGACGTCCACAAAATTTATCAAACACTCCAAAAGATGATAAAAGAAATCACAGGCTAACAATTATAGTAGGTGACCTTAATACACCATTCTCTGAGAAAGATCACAAGGAAAGAAGCTTAACAAGGAGGCAACAGATCTAAACATTATGATTAAATGACTTGACCTGATAGATATTTTCAGAACGCTCCACCAAAATGCAAAAACACCCTCATATTCTTTTTAAGCCCCCCATGGCACATACTCAAAGATAGACCACATGCTGGGACATAAGTTGAATCTGTGTAAATTCAAACATAAAGAGACCATACCGACTTCTCTCTCCGACCACTATAACATGAGGCTGAAAATCGACAGAAGGATGATGAAGAAAACAAGGGAAAAAATTGTAAGAAAAATAACTCTCTTTTGCAAAAGGAGTGGTTACTGGCTCAGAAAGATATGAAATTAGAAAATTTCTAGAAACCAATGAGAATACAGTTACCAAAACCTTTGAGACAGCAAAGGCCGCTATCAGAGAAAGTCTGATAGTAATATGTAAGCACATGAAAAAGAAAGAGACGTATGATTGATGTGCTGACACAAAACTTACACCAATTAGAGCAGTCAGCAGAATAATCCTACAAATTGCAAAAGAAAAATAAAAAGGGCTGAGATTCATGAAAGGGAAAACAAGAAAATTATGGAAAAAAGAAATGCAGCTAAAAGCTGGTTCTTTGAAAGGATTAACAGAATCAAAAGACCATGGAAAACCTAACCAAAGAAAGGAAGGAACAAATTTCAATAGCAAGGATGAGGAATGAAACAAGGGACATTACAATGAACCCTAATAAAATCAAAAGGGTAATTGCACAGTACTATGAAGGACTGTACTCCAATGAGTTCAACAGCTTCTCACTCCCCGCTATCACGACCTCAGTGCCGCTTCCCAATCTAGACTAGACGGGAGCATGCGCATAGGCATAGGCAAGAGATAAAACTCACGACACATGGAACCAGGAACAGGAATGGGAATAGAGACAACAAAAGGGTAGGGGGAAGGGGGCGAAGTGGGGAGAGAGGAGACACCAATAGCAATGAATAGCATATAATCCCGTACCCCCAGTCAGGGGGGAGAACAACAGAAACTAGAAGGGAAGGGAGATGGCGGTCGGAGTAAGATTTGAAAATAATTAACAATCTACAATGTATCAAGGGGCCACGAGGGTTGGGGTTGGGGGAGGAGAAGGGAGAGAAAAAAAGAGGAGCTGATCCCAAGGGCTCCATGGAAAGTAAATGTCTATAAAAGAAAGACAGAATATATGTACGGATATGTCAGATACAATTGATGTATAGATTGTAACAAGAGTTGTAAGAGCCCCCAATAAAATGATTAAAAAACACCCACACAACAACTTTGTTTTTAAAGAAAGATATACAGTAGAAGAATAGCAGCCGTCAAGTCTGGAGCACTGGGCCTGGTTTCTTGGGACATTCTTGTGGCTATAACATGAGGCCACTTTTAGATATCAAGTTGACCTTCCACACGCAGCAAGTAGACGTCATCAAATTTGAGGCTTTTCAGCAGAATCAAGGCTAAACGTAGAAGCCCGGTCTCTTCAAGAAGATACTCTCAGTGGTCTCCTCTTTCAACCTCCAAAAGGAGGGCCTGAACATGGCCTGCTCAAACCTCAGCCACTCTCATAGCCATCAGCTAGGTTGAGCTACACAGACACTGGTCACCTACAGTTCTGTCCATTCTAATGGTTGAACACCACCCTCTTAGCAGGTACAATGAGACAAGAAGTAGAGTTCTTTGGACTTTTTTGCACAAGAGGTCTAGAGACCTGCTGATGCAGCCAGAGGGTCATGCTTTTAGAGAAAACCCTAAGTTCCCCATAAGCTTTGACCCTGCCCCAGTGTAGAAATGGTTGGGGAAGAGGATGGGAATGAGCAAAGGTGAAGGTTTGGGTACCAACAACCAAAATGCTGGCATGTAAGACCCAATACAAGATTAATATGTGACTGCTCACAGCAGTCAAAAGAGTGAGTGCAGTAGAGCTGAGGATGGTGAGGGAACCCCCCCGCCCCAGCCCCCCAAACTTCCCTGGCACATACCCTGCACTTGAATTCATACTCCTTCAGGATCGCCATGAACTGTTCTTGAGAGAAGAGTGCAGTGCCATCTGGTTCCAGCTGATGTCAGACCCAGAAAGAAAGCAACAATACAGAGAATGGTAAGGCAGGTCCTCTTGGGCCAGGTTCCTGGGGCCACCTCCTCACTTTCCTTCTGGGAATCTAACTTCTACTTTCCAGTAGCTCTAGAAAAAAGCATCCAGTCTACCTACTTTCAAACTTGTTTAAAAGGTCTTGCCACCAACAGCGTTTTCTTAGGACCCGGAGCCTGTGGTGGCTGGGATGCACTTCTGCCTTGTCTCTGGTGCAACTTCTCCCTTCCCAGCAACGTCCTTAGGGTAGATGACATATGATGGCACCACGCTCTAAGTGCTCCTTTGGCCTCTCTGGCTAATCCCAAGTACTATTAGTGGGTCCTGGCTTTATCAGTACAGAGGCCATACTACGCGGGGTAGCACTAGGTCACAGTGACTTGTCATGAAAAGGGGAAAGAAAAAGATATTATATAGATTTCTCTCCATTACAGGATTTTTGTAAGGAAAAAAACCAAAGTTCTATCACCCAAGTATCATTTTCAAGACATGGCCCACACTACTGACCATGATTCTAGTTGAAAGACTCAGAATAAGCAGAAGCACTTGCCTTGTCCTTCAGCACAAACTCAAGGTCATTCTGCAGTTTCAGCACCAGCTTCTCTGAATCTGACTACTTTTCCACAACTTCAAAGATCTCCTTCTGCAATCGACTGTTTTCCTAAAAGATTCAGGCCAGTGGTTTAATAGCTATATAACGCAAGCAATGACGCAATGGTAAGTTTCTCACCTTTCCATAAGGGAGAGGTGTTACAGGGAGGCAAGCTGCTTTTCCTTGAAAGAGTTCCTGTAGTGGTGGAGGGTGTGAGGGCAGCTGTGTTGAAGTGAAATTACTTGGAATGGCTTTTCTATTCATGTCTTTGTAACTCCCACCAAATTTTGGGGCCATATCAAGCAAATAGGGTATGTGAAATGCTAACTGAGGGAATTTGTTGGTTTTCCCATTGCACTGTGTATATAAGAGTGAATGATAACAGTTGCAGACAGAAACATTCCATGTTAATCAAGATGGAAACACCAGGAGTGAGCACATGTAAGATCCTTGCCTGAAGTAGTGGAGGCACCAGAAGTATCAGAGGCCAAGGCACTGAGAACAGAAGACAAAGCAAAGGAGCAGTGCTAAGCTCATGAGGTAGAGGGCAGAGGTGCAACACTAAGAAAGAGATGCCTACCATCGTGGGTGAGAAGAGGCAATGCAGACCAAAAAACCTGTTTCCTTAACGTTCTGTAACTGGTTAGCTTCCTTAAGCAATTCTATAACCATGAACATTGCCTGTAAGTTTTTTTGAAGACGTTGCAATACATTATTGAACCCAACAGAGAGGTAGCGTGCCAACTGAGGGATGTTGGTATCAGATAAGGGTAAAAAAAGGATAGAGGGTCAAGGCATTCTGCCTTGTGGCAATTAGCTTGGGCTGGTGTGGCATTGGAATCTCCCCCTTCGTGTAGCTAGGAGGTCAGACGTACGGCATTTCATCAGTTGGTGTCAAGAGTGGAATTAACTGCAATGGCTCCAGGCTCATGAAAGCATGGGGTTTTACAAAAGAAAGGTCAGGGTAAGGGAAGTGAAAATTTTGATTCTTAGATTATTCCTTTGGTTATTCTTACTATGGACTGCTGAAAGGACAAAATGATCTGTCTTGGAAGAAATACAGCTATAGTGCACCTTAAGAGTCTAAGATGGGCACACTTTGGACATGTCAGGAAAGACCAGCCCCTGGGGAAGACATTATGTCTGATAAAGCAAAGGGACAGTGAAAAAGAGGAAGGCTCTCGATGCGATCGATTGGTACCATGGCTGCAACAGGAGGCTCAACGGGAAAAACTGTGAGGATATTGCAGAACCTGGCATAGATGCATAAGGTCGAAACCTACATGATGGTACCTACCTAAAACAATGGCAGTGCTTGAAAGAAATGTAAGAGGTGTCAAGGGCGTGAAAGTGCTCTGGAGTGGCCTGAAGGAAATACCAGGCTGGTTAAACAAAACAGTTAATAAGAAGGCCAGGGTTTCCTGGATGTACCCTAACAGAGGCCCAAGTCCGTAGACATACGAATGGGATAATCTGGGTGGAGAAAAGAACATTGAACTGAGTGTTTTTAAAAGGATGATGTATTTGGGTTTATGTGTTTAGCTGACTGTTGGATAGAGGTTTCTCCTGACTAGTGTTATAAATAGGTATCATGTGCGATAGAAACAAATACTCAGTTTTATGATTACAGAGAGCTTGTATGTTCACATTCAGCCTATTCTTATTGGATTTGTTAAAAGGGGAGTTAGGAATTTTCCCTGAAGAAATGGGTTTTTGTTTTAAGTCCAAGTAGAGTATTGGAGGCCTGTTGGTGTAGTAGTTACGCACTGGGCTTCTAACTGCAAGTTCAGCAGTTCAAACCACAAGACACTTCATGGGAGAAAGATGTGGCTTTCTATTCCTGTAAAGAGTTACAATCTTAGAAACCCACAAGGGCAGCTCTACCCCCTGCCCTATAGGCTGAATGGGAGTCAGAATTGACTTAACTGCAGTGAGTTTGGTTTGGTTTGGTTTGGAGAGAGCAGTGAAAACTCTCACCAGTGTGGATGGAAGCCTCACCCAGAACCTTTGCTACCAGTACTTTTGCACTTATTTGCAAAGACATGCAGATCCACCCAGAACAACTGAAAGAATGAGTAGGAGAAAAATCGGTTTGGCCTTTTGAATTTTGAGCTGCCTGCCTTTAGAGTCATCTTAGCAGGGAGAAGTGTGTTCCTCTCAGAGAATGGCTCCTGACAGACTGAAGTTAAGGGAGCTGGCGGCAGCCTAGTATGCTCACTGTGCTGACACTTGGGTCCACTTGGGTGGGAGTGGTGGAACTGCCGCACTGATGACACAGCCTGCATTTTGGCATGTTCTATTGGCACCTGCTGATCTGGCCCCAGAAGCTAGAGATGAGAGAGAGGGGCTGGCTGGTCTGAAGTTTGAAAATGTGAGTGAAGAGGGGAAGACATTGGGAGATTTCATGAGTTGTGAATTATAAAGCTGATGATCAGGACCTAGGCCATGGGGAGTTAGGGTTGATGAGAATATATGAATTGGCCAGTTAATCTAAAGTACAGGGAGGTGTGTGTGAACTCCCAAGCTTGATACTGGTACCTATTTGATCTACCTTGGATTCTAGGGCTGAGTTGACCAGAACCCAAATGAATGACAAGATAAATGTTGACACTATGATCTGGCATACATTGCTCTAATTTGATGGCTTTCCCTGGATTGGATTATATTTATGGAAACAGATGCTCAAAGTTTAAATCATAAATAAAGATTCTTCTGATCAAAAATTTGCTTGTCTCCTCAGAGGACTGGTTGTTAGGGATTGACAATTTAGCAATGGGATATCTAAAATAGGGAGTGGTAATGAAGTAGCTGGTTTACCAGTTTTTATGGGTGTATTAGTATCAATATGAAAAAGAAAAGAAAAAGAACAAGTCAAGGGAAAGTCCCCATTGAAGAGTGTCCTCTTTTCACCATGGGCTCAGGTAAAAGGAGGCGAGGAGAAGATGCTGGTTTGATGATATGACTGAAGTACGAGTGACTGTTAACAGGGTCACCACGACTGTGAAAACAAATCCTAGATGTCAGTGGGCAGGAGGCAATTCTTCATGTATTAAAGGAGCAATGTCTAGAAGAGCCAAAAGGTAGCCCGGGGTGAAGTGAAATGATCCAAAGGGCTCTTCTATCCATATCTTTGTAACACTCATCAAATAATTGGGTGGGACTAGGCAAATCGGGTATGTGAAACACTCATAGATGGGTCGGACAGTGATGCCCTTGCACGGCATCTCAGTAGCAGAGAGAGAGAATCCTGTGTCCATCAAGAAATAAGAGCCATCAGTGGGGCACATGTGAGATCCATGCCGTAAGTCGTGGAGGCAGCAGAAGCCCTGGCACTGAGCACATGAGACAGAGCAAGGAGCAACACTGAGACCACGAGGCAGAGTGGTAGGCTTCCTGGCCCATGGAACAAAGCAGAAGCCAAGGGACTATGCAACTGAGAGGCCTGGGACCAGAGAAAGAGGTGGTTATCAGCATGGTATTGTAGACAAAAGACCTGTATCATTAACATTTCCCTGATTAACTCGATAATTGTGAATATTGTCTGTGAATTGTATGTGGTCACTGAAATAAATGACCGAATCTAGCTAAGAAGAGTGTTATGGGAAGGTTAGGGATGGTTGGCGTTAGAATAGCATAAAGATGAATTGAGGTTTTTTGGTGTTTATTTTGTTTTGTAGGATTTTCTGTATATGAAATCCGGGATAGGTGATCTATAGAAACAGCAATTAGATTAATAGCTCCTTCCGGTTGTGGCAGGGGAGACTGGGGGCTATGGGGAGTTAATAATAACGGGTACCAGAATGAAGAAAATATTCTAAAACTCATTGTGGTGACGCCTACACAATTCTTTTAAAATATGTCTAAACCACTGAATTGTATGATACATGATTTATATGCCAACAAAACTGTTGGAAAAGTTATCTTTCTATAAAATACTATCAACTTTTGTCCCTGTGAATCTATTTAGCAGAACAACATGAATAACCCGTTGAGTGAAAGCAGAGCTCTGTTGTAATGGAACACGGTGCCAACTGCCACGTTGTGCTCAGTGAAAAGGTCTAAGAAGCAATTTTTTTTTGTGCGCTTTCAGTCAATTGGCTTAAGCCTGGGGGCCCCGTGGGCTGGTCTGGAGAACATTTGCACCTCCATAATAGCAAGAAAAATGTCAGTCACATAAGTTTTAAGTTGGATTCAGCTGCTTGGGATATTATTAAGGGGATTAGGTTAGGATTTTGAGATCTGGCTTTCTAAGCCTCTCACCAAGTATGCAAGACCTGTGACAAGAATAACCGTAGGCGGCCCCTTGCTCATTAGGCCCTATTAGGAAGAGGCAAAGCGTCTCTCCCTACACCAGAGACCCTTTTCCTTGTCCCATCACAAGTTGCCTATAGAGGGTGGTGGGGGCAGGCAAGGCAGCAGCCCAGACCCTTGCCAGTCCCGGACCCCTGAGAACAAACCACACCCCTAGCCTTGAAACAACCTCTCCTAGCCTCTTACTGGAGGTAGCTCAGCTCCTGGTGGTAGGAGGCCAGGGCCGCTTGCTGAATGACACCAGTGACCATCAGGAGCTTGTTGTCGATAGCCCAGGCCAGATCCAGAAGGTTCACCTTCTCATCCACACTGAATTCGAGGCTCTAGAAATAAATCCCAAGGGACATTCAAGATGAGTTTAAGTCTCTCAACAATTTGACTCCAGACTCCATTTTCCTTGGCTCTCCCATTTGCCTGAGACTTTTCCTCTTGGGGCCGCCCCCACTCCAACTCCTAGGCTGTCAATAGGAGATCCCACTGTGCCTGAGCCAGGGACACATGAGGAAGAATATGACTCCATGCATAGTACTTCATGGGGATTAATAGCAAGAGAGGGGCCCTTCCCCCCACCTAAACCCAATAATTATAAAGGCTGTATGGAGCTATAGAGAGGAGACTTTGCCCAAGGCTAAGGGCACTGGAAGGAGCTCTGGTGGTGTGGTGGGTAATGCAATAAGATGTTAACTTCAAGGTCAACAGTTTGAACCACCCCATTTCCCTGAGGAATAAAGTAGAGGCTATCTATTCCCATAAAGATTTAAATTCTTGGAAACCCAAAGGGGTAAGTCCATTCTGCCCCCTAGCATCATGATGAGTTGAAATTAACTTGATAGCAAAGGAAAATTTGGAAGCAGTTAGAGATGAAAGGGTACTGATACAGGCACTTACAGAGAGCAGTGGCTAAATTAACTCTGCCAACTGCCCACCACTGTAAGCCACTAACATTCTTTCTTTAAAAAAAATCATTTTATTTGGCTCATACAACTCTTATCACAATCCATACATACATCAATTGAGTAAAGCACCCTTATACATTCGTTGCCCTCGTCATTCTCAAAATTCGCATTCCACTTGGGTTCCTGGAATCAGCTCATTTTCCTTTTTTCCCTCCCCTTCCCTCCCCATTGCCCCCTTCCTCATGAACCCTTAATAATTTATAAATTATGATTTTATTTTACATTCTCCTTTTTTCTTATGCCACTTGGAGTTGAGTTTTTACCATTTCAAGCTAAAAGAATTCTGGGAGAGACTCCTAACGTAATATATGTAAAGAATCCTGACACATATTTCATATCTCCATAATATCTATCTATCTATCTATTTATCTATCTACACACACACACACACACTGATGATTTGTATTGGTAGAAAAATTATGTATCAGAGGACATGAGCCATGGTCAAAAGTATTACAGAAAATGAAATCTTCCTTCTCTCTCAGAATTTTGAAAAATAAACTTAAAAAGAGATGTTATGTGCATCTTACCACCCACATATACAGAATGAAACAATGAATGTTTAAAAATGAATCTTTGCTATATTTATTTTAAATTGACTACTGCACAGTGTGACACTAAGTCCAAGAGCAAGAGCTACACCAGGCTAGTCTCCTGGGCCAGTTGCAGAAGAAATGGAGGAGCATGGGCAGGAAACCCCCATGGCTTCCAGGAATGCGAGGCTGGCCTGTGGAGCCAAGTGGCACAGTTCCCACCTAGGTCTTTTTTGATCAAAGGACTTGGCAGAATGCATGCCCTTATGTAGTGGTCAGTGCTGACTATACACATGCACCTTCTCTGACTCTGATGCCACCACAAAAGTGTGCTTGTTCCAACGCCCATCGGAGTGCTGCCTTGTCCAAGCAACAAGCCTGAAAGGTTAGCATGGCAAAGGGGGAAGTATCTAATACATGAAAACCTACCTTCAGAGTGTTTTTATCACTGTTGTTTTCTCTGTATTTTATTTATGCTCTTTCAAAATTAAAATTTTTATATATTAATAGCCAAAAAGAAAAGTTTCCCGAGAATTTCCCTGTCTGGGATTCTCTGTTGCAGCAGGAGTAAGGAAGCCAGAGAGCAGAGGCCAAGCACAGTAACCCTCTCGGGCTCCCACCCCACCCTCAGCCCATTCTCAGCGGAGCAGCTGTGGCCATCCATTTCCAAACCTGCAAAATCTCCTTGCCATTTTGAATGCCCTCCTGGGCCCACAGAGCCACCACCTGCTCAGGGCATGCAAACCCAGTGCCGTCATCGATGCCGGAGAAGAGGTGCCGGTCTGAGCAGATGGACACGAGGGACGAAGTGGTCGTGTGGCAGCTGCTCTCCTCTGTGGCCTGTACACCAGGGACCAAGAAAGTGCTGTGAGCACGCACGTCTGTTCAGCCCAATCTCTTGTTTCTCGTGTCCCCCACTGCACAAACCTGCACGCTGCCTAGCAAGAACAACCTCACCAGTTATCGCTCTCTTCACTTTCTAGCAAAGGTGAGAGGGCTGGGCACAGCGACGTGATTCATCAAAGCAGCCATGACTGCTCTGGAGCCAGAAGGCAGCAGACAGGGCTTTCTACTCCCACAGAGAGCTACAGGCTTGCAAACTGCCAGGGCAGGCCTACTGTGTCCTGTATGGTCGCTATGAGTCCACACTGAGTCAATGGCAGTGAGGATGAGTGTGAGTTGGGTGTGTAAGTGCAGCCCGTGAACTATCCGCATCTCTCTGGCATGACGAACAAGGTACACAGGGCCTCACAAAGGAAGAGCCTAAAGAGGGGCTTGCCATCATGGAGAAATTCCTAAGAGGCTCCAAAAGCAGAGTGGGCTTCCCTGTGTGTGAAACTGCACATTACTGGGAATACAGAAGCAAGCAGCTTTCAGCTAAGCAAGCTAGGGGAGTCTTACGATGATGGTAAAGTCTCTCAAGCGGAAAGCTGACCTGCTACGTTCAGATATTCTATGAATCCACAAGGGCAAGAAATATTTCCCTTAAATTTTTTCTACCTCAGAGCCCTTTCCAGTAAATATGTGTTGTCAGGAATCCCTGGGAGTAAGAATGAGTGTTCTCCACGCCTTCAGGTCATCACATTTCTGCTCCAGGCATCCAGCGCTCCTGCCTCCCTCAGAGTAAAAACCACCTTGCTCCAACCGGCTCATGGCTCTTCAGCTACCCTCTCCTCACTGCCTTGCTGGCTGGGATCTGGATCTGGGACCCTCAATACCTTGCTCAATCACCCTTAGCTCCTCTTTTCTGACACACCGGCTCGCTGGCCTCCAGATAGAAGGATACCTAGCTATTTTTTAGCCCTTTCAAGTCCAGCCCCACAGCTTAAATCATGCTCCTCTTGCTCTTTCTGGCTCATCCTGGACTCTTTCCGGTCCCTTCTCTGATGACCACCAGGCTTGTCCTAGCTATACTCTCCACCCTTCATCCTTCATCTTCTCCCAGCAGTACACTTCCTGAGTCAGGCTCAAGGGAGCAGAAACCTCCTCTGCCTGTACTCACTGAGTCACCAATTCTCTAATGAAGGAGCTTGTTTACCGAGCTTACTAAGCTACGCTGGGTGCTCTGCGTGCCAACTGGACAACACTCTAGAGCAGGTATTTTACTCTGTTTGCAGGTGGAAGAGGGCACCATGGCTATCAATGGAGAGTCCCAGATACTCAAATGCATCTGGAACTGCTATGAACCCTCTAGCCACTTACTCTAGAAAATATGAGGCTCAGAATGGGTTTCCCCTATACCATGTCCACCTGATTCTCCTGCTGTCATATATATATATATATGACATCAGTACAGAGCTAGTATACCTGTTAGTAAGTAGGTTATCTATCTATCTATCTATCTATCTATCTATCTATCTATCTATCTATCTAACAGGTATACCACATGACATGGTCAAACATCACACTCTATAGCCAAACTGTGGAGACACACACAAGATATGGCACACTCTACTTTGAAATAATACAGAAGACTCTACCACCCTGGCCTCCTTCCAGTTTCTGCCCTAAAATGACAGTGCAAATGGGCAATTCTCAGGTGAGAGGTATCAAGAGAGGGGTAGGACTTTGTGCTCCACAAACGAAAGACTGAATCCGCCCACTCCTCAGTTTGACATTCTATGCCCCAAAGGTATTATATACTGTGTATACACTCATATCTCTGCAGTGAATTTAGTATGGGTGTGTAGAGAGTGCATGTATATGAATATACTGTGCATGAATGCATACAGAATGTATAGTGAAGGGATGTGTAGGCACTGTGTTTATGATGTTTACGTACACTAGCAGTGTGTGTGGTGGGCATGAGTTTGTGTGCCTTACAATTTGTGTGCATATAGTAGGTGGTACCCCCCCAAAAAAACCCTGGAATTTTTTTCAAAGCTATGTATTTAATTTTTTTCCATGTACCAGTGACCGGGCTATGGAGGCTGCTGAAAAGGAACAGCCCCATGCATGCATCCCAGGATCGCTCTGGCCCATTGCCATCGCTGGAAAGCTGTACCTGCCCAACAGTGCCCAGCAACCATGGGGCATGCATTTAAATTCTTTTACAAAACAAACTTGTCACCTACAAAGTACTCTCAATTACACTTGATACATTTGTAAAATCTGCAATTTAATTCTTGGAAACATTTTTCAAACTCATCTGTTTGGATGGCTGACAGCACCTCCCTAGTGTTTTTCTTCACTCTTCTATGTCCTCAAATAGTTATCCTTCCATGTCCCTCTTCTTCGAGGAAACAAAAAAAAGTCACACAATGCAAGGTCAGGTGAGTAAGGTGCATGGGGAAAGAGAGACATTCTGCTTTTTGCCAGAACCTGGCACACTGAGATGGCTGTGTGAGCAGGTGCATTATCATGGTGGCAAAACCAGTCCCCTGTCTGCCATAAATCAGGCCTGTTTTTGCCGCACACTGTTATGAAATCTTTTCAGATCCTCTAATAGAAAGCTTGACTAACAGTCTAACCTGGTGGAACGAATTCCAAATGCACTACAAATCGACATTTTTATCTGTTCGATAAGATGATGGACGTCCAGAATGAGGTTTGCCATCAATCAACATTTCACCTCTTTTGAAATGAGAAAACTACTCATACACTTAGAGTTTTTCCCATAGCACTGTCTTTCTAAACTGTATTCAACATCACAACAGTTGCTTTGGCATTTTTCCTGAGGAGGAAACAAAGTTTCATAGCTGCATGCTGTTCTCTTAAATTCGCCATCATGAAAAACAAGGTTCCAGTGAAACCGCTTTTACAAAAAATTCACTGTGACCAGAGAGAACCTTCTCAGGTGGCGCTGCAACTCGGAGCTCTCAAAGAGGGAGAAAAAGTCATATTATGAAAGGTCTACTCTGCCCAGCACAATTCCAGTTCTGGGAGGGTACCACCTTGTATCATGTGCATATATAGTGTGTGTGTATAGTTAAGTGTGTGTGTGTGTGTGTGTGTGTGTATGACAGACGCATCTATAGTTTGGGTGTATACATGTAGCATTGACTACATGTATCAGGTGTGTATATATAGTGGGTGTACATGTATACAGTGGATGGGTCCAAACTGTGTGGATATGTGTACAAGTGTGTGCTGTATGTAGAAATACACGTGACAGGAAGAGTAGATGGCTATGACAGCAGGATAATGGGTCAAGTTGCTGTGCTGAAAGACCTGTTAGTCTGGGTAGATTAGAAAAACAAATTCATAGACACTCATAGGTGTTAAGAGAAAGCTTTATACACAAGAGCAATTGAATATTGAGAAAAAATTTCACCCCAAGTCCAGATTAAGTCCATAAATCCAATATTAGCACATATGTCCAATCCCAATCTATAAAATCCTCCTCAGACTCACGAAACACATGCAATATGCCAAATGCAGGAAGATCACAGGCCAGTGGATGGAAAGTCTTGTGGATCCAGTGGCATTATAAACATCTCAGGGCTGGCATGAGTCTCCATGTGGCTCCATGGCTCTATCTGCCATCAGTCTAGCTTCATGTGGCTTGTCCGGAGGAGGATGAAGCACCTATCTGTATCTATCTGGCCTCTGTATCTATCTGGCCTCCAGTAAGCTATTTATCTCAGTGGCACGCCTAAATGAGGTTATCAAGCTGTGACCTGATTGACATGCTAGACAACACCCCTCAACAAGTTGACACCAGAATATGTAACTACCACAGACCAACCTTTGTCAAGTTGACACTTTTACACAACTTTTTACCCATACATAACTCTTAACAAAAAAATAATAAAATCATATCTGTAACTAACAAGATAAAACTAATAAGTGTACCATTCAGTATGTGCCATCCTCATTTAAACATATTATATAAGTGACAAAACAATATTCTATGCCTAAGCATCGCAGTTAAGGAACACACACTTAAACCTATAATCCTATGTACATATTCCAGCACCTATGAAAGTTTGTAGCCAACCACTTCATGCCTTTATCATCTCCATTTTAGGTATAAAATTTCTATACTGCCCACTTACATCAGCCGTGTTCTGAGGAACCTTCATCCCAGTTAGAACCTTGTGAACTCCCCATCCATAGTAAAGTCAAATCAGAACAGGCTATCCATGAAGTCTGCAGCAATATCTCTACTTCACAGGCTCAAACATCTCTTCATCTGGTCGGATTCTGGTCAACTCAATGTGGGCTGCTTCACTCAGCGTCCACATGGTGCCCATTGGTCACCTCGCTTCTAGACCATGGGCACTGTCACAAATTTTCAACAAGCCTAGCCCCCTTGCGCTAGATCATGAATTTCAGACCAGTCAACCCACCCTCGTTTTCTCTTCACGTTCCTGAAACAAGGTCCATGAGTGTCAGTGGCCAGACTCAATCTGTCTCTTTATTGCTGCATTTCGCCCACTTCCACTCAACAAGTGGATCTGGGTGGTCGCCTAGCAAGCAGTTCAGCCTGCCCACAGGCTCCCTGTAATATTCAGCCCCAGAGAGTAGTTTTCTTCATGGTTCCAGATTTTTTCCCAGCTTCTGACAAAACCACGAGTTCAAAATTTAAATATCCAAAGAGTTCCCTTTTTTCCCCCTGTCAATCTGTCAACAGCCCTTGGCAAGTCTCTTCACCCTTAAATGTCCTCAACACTGAAGACACTTTTCTTTTCAGAGCTTATTTTTTCAAAGCCTTCTTTGCGGGTGTGTCCTAAACCCATCTAACAATCCAGTTTTAATGACGAGAAACAAGTGGGCTTACAAGCTCTCTATTTTCAAATTTCCCAATAATCATTTCTATCAATCATATATCAATAATAATAAACAGAAAAAAATCAGTATAAACAGAGTAGCATCAGATCCTAAGCTCTATTCGTAAAACAGTCAAATTCGATGCTTATTTAGTTATCTTACTCATTATCTAAACGCTTCTATTGATAGAAAATACGGCATTAGGCCTCTGACAGCATCAAGCCAGAGCCAGGGTTCATTATTTATTTTTATTTTTTAAAATAATTTCATTGGGGCTCATACAACTCTTATCACAATCCATTCATACATCCATTGTGTCGGGCACATTTGTACATTTTTTGCCATCATCATCATTCTCAAGATATTTTCTTTCTACTTGAACCCTTGGTATCAGCTAAGCATTTTCTCCCTTCCTCCCCCACACTCCTGCCTTCACGATAATTTATAAAGTATTATTTATAAATTATTATTATTTTCTCATATCTTACACTGTTCAATGTCTCCCATCCCCCACATGTCTATTGTACGTCCCCCAGGTAGGGGGTTATATGCAGATCATTGTGATCATTTCTGCCTTCCCTCTTGTCCCACTATCATGTTCAGTCTTCATTTGGGTTTCAGTAATTCCTCTTGGTTACATTGCCCTTGATCAAGCCCTACCAGGCCTCCTACATATTCGTTGCTATCATTTTTGGATCACTTGTTGTTCACTTGTCCCTGGGCTTTTAACACACATGTCCTTTCCCCCACCTGTCCCTCACCCATGTCCCTGCAATACTGTCAGTCCCGTTGTGTCTTCCAGATGGTTTATCCTGCCTATCTTATCTAGATAGACCTACAGAGATAATAATATGCACCAAAAACATGACGGACCAAAACAAAGCAACAAAAGAAAACAACAACAAAAAAACAAATGACAAATTAGAAAAGAAAAACCTGTCAATTATTTATCTGTTCAAAGAAACAACTTTTAGCAGCACTAATTTTACCATAGTTTTCTTATTTTCCCTCTTCTGAATCTCAGCCATGATTTTTATTATTTATTTTCTTAATCTATTAATAGGTTTGTCCTGTTGACTCAGCTTTAGTTGCTGTAAATTTTGTGCCAGCATATCAATCATAAGTCTCTCTTCCTCTTTCATGTGTTCATGTATTGCTATGAGACTTCCTCTGATAACTGCCTTTGCTGTGTCCCATAAGTTTTGGTACATCATGTGCTCATTCTTGTTGATTTCCAGAAATTCCCTAATTTCATCTCTGATCTGGGCCAGCACACACTCCTTTTGCAAGAGAGTTATCATCTTCCAATTGTTTGTCCTTGTTTTCTTCATCTTCCTTTTGTTGGTTTTCCAGTCTTATGGCACAGTGGTCAGAGAGAGAGGTACATATATCAATGTGCTTAAACTTATGCAGATTCATCTAATGCCCCAGCACCTCTATCTTTGAATATGTGTCATGTGGGCTTGAAAAGAATGTAAATTCTTTTGTATTTGGGTGAATAGCTTTGTGCACATCTATCAGGTCAAATTGTCTAATTGTAATATTAAGATCTCTAGCCTCTTTGTTGAGTAAAAGCCCTAGGATAAGAGGAGATGCCTGGAGGTTGGCAGTGGTGTGTGAGATTAAAAGGAAGAGAAAGAGAGAGGAAAAAAAAGAAGAGCCTGTTGAAACTGTAGTGGGAAAGAAGGAAGAGTGAGAAACAAAAGTAACAATATAGCTTAACCCCATCCCTGACCCTGGGGCTGGAGGGGTTTAAACCCTTCCACAATTCGGAGTTGAAGTGTGGCTGTGTTAAGATAAAGCCTTTGTGCCAGCTCCAGATGATCCCGTCTCTGGCTGAGACAGTGGTGGGGCTAAGGTTAGACCTTAGCCAGCCTTCACTGTGGTAAGACAAAGCCCCCAGCTCCTCAAAACCGAGTGGATATTTGCCTGTTTATCTTTATGACGCTCCTCCTGCAACCAGGCAGTGCACAACATCCCCCTTAGTGACTCTCCTGCGCTAATTTCTGCAGAGTCCCTCTGCTATGTGTTACTCAGTTGCCGTCTTGCCTGAAGTGCTCCCTGCCCCTCCAGCCAGCTTTCTCTCAGCCATTTTGACCTTCTGTCAGCCATTTTCACTAAGCAACTCTGAGAAATTCAAGGGGTGATTTTGTCCCCTGAGCTCAAAATATACATTAATCACATTTTCACCATTTCACACAAGAATAACCAAAGACTACAACCAATGAAAAGAATCCAAACTTTAACTTCCCATGTTCTTTCCAGAAAACTATCCAGTAAACTGCATGGCCATATCTGACTTCTGGCTAGCCAAAGAAGCACTATCATGAAGCAGAGATCAAACAAACATCCACTCTCCATCTTTATGATTCTTTTATCTAGTACTCCACTCCCAAGGGACCATAATGTGTTAGTCTGAGTAGACTAGAGAAACAAATTCATAGACACCCATCTGTGTGTAGAAAGAGCTCTATATACAAGAGCAGTTGAATATCACAAAAACATCCCACCCTAGTTCAAATCAAGTCCCTAAGTCTGATATTAGCACATATGTCTGACATCAATCTATAAAGTCCTCTTCAAACTCACAAAACATATGCAATGATACTGAATGCAGGAAGATCAGAGAGTAAAATATCTTGTGGATCCAGTGGCAGTCTAAGCATCTCAGTGCTGGTGTGGGTCTCCACGTGGCTCCTCCAGCTCTAAGGCTCTGGCTTTCATCAGCCTAGCTCCATGTGACTTGTCCGAAGGAAGACGATGCAGAGACTGTGTCTATCTGGCCTCCAGTGAGCTATTTATCTTCGTGGTGGGTCCAAATGAGGTCATCAAGCTATGACCTGATTGATAGGCTAGACTCTACCCCTCCACAAGTTGACACCAGATTGTGTAACTACCATAGGACCCATACTTCAGTGGTATTCGAGGTTACAGAACTCTTAGGGATCCTGCCCTTGCAGGCTCAGGGGTGCCACTTTGAGATCCTTATCCTACACTAGCTTCCAGCAACACCTAGGTCTCCACATTTGGACATGAGTTACCCTTGTTTCTGTATCTTCCCTAGTTCTTAGCCTCAGTGCAACTTACCCTGGAGAAAATCCTTGACAAAGAAGAGAAACCCATTTCCATGTTCAAATCTTAATCCACAAACAGGGATCACACTTCACTTGATGTGGGTGTCTCCTGGAAGACATACCTGCCTGCCTAGGTCATTTCCCCAAGATTCCTCCTTACAAACTCACACCTCTGGCCAGAGAGCATCTGTTCAGGAAGGTGTGCATGGCACAAGAAGCGGTACGGCTCTATAGCCACTATCTTGATTCTTTAATGCCAACTATGCGCACATCCATCCCTAGTTCAGTGTCCACATTAGTCTATACTTCAGATGAATACAAAGGGAACATGGGGCTGCTTCTGCTTCAAGGAAGTCATATCTGCCAATTAACCCAATCAGTGACATATAAGGGCCATACTCTGATTTTTTTTTAACCTTATATGGCCTGAAATCTCTCCTTAATGCTCTTGAATATCTTCTTCCTGCATTCTTGTTGATTTTAGAATGAAAAACTTATGCTCTCAGAAGTACCTACTCAGTGGTGAAGAATATCACACTGGTTTTACTCTGCCTCCCACACAACATGGGAGTCAGCCACATCCTTGTGCAGAAAGCAAGAATTCCTTAGAGCAGTCTGCTCTGTGGTGGGAGAAGGAATTTCTTCTGTTCGGAAAGTGCTAACCCAGCAGTCACTGAGCAATGCTATGATTTAAGGAAACTGCCTAAATCTGTTCTGTTTAAAGCTGCACGGAGACCTGGTACTTCTGCAAGACATAAAACCCAGGGATAGGAGGGAGGAATCCAGACTCAGGACCTAAATCAAAAGGGCTGCCCGAGGGAGATGTTGCAGAATGCTCGTTGACATTGCTCTCCTGCTGCATCATGGTATGAGGGAAAAGGGATTTCCCTACTGAAATGTTCTCTATCCCACAATTAAGAATGGCTGAAGCTGTCATGTCAGACACTACTTGGTCTTGTAGAACAACACCTGGGAGGCAGGCATCACAATTGCCCCATTTTATAGATGAGGAGCATGAGGCTCAGAAATGAGCATGCCATCCAGGGACATACAGTTATGGAGGTCTGTGTGACCCCAGAATCTCAAACACATATCTCTGTTACTTATCCCTCTTGAACCCCTGGACAACAGTCAGGTGACTCAGAGAGGACAGGTTTGTGAAAGATGCTGACAGTTATGGTTGCAGTCATCAGAAAGATAATACTTAATGTGGTTCATAATTTATTTGTCCTATTTTACCTGGTAATGAGTCCAAGGATCACTCAGTTCGATGGGAGTAGAAGATTTCGGAAGTGAATTGGGTCTATGACTGAACAGGCTAAGCTGGAATTCCTCAAGACTTACTCTGCCATCTCCATCTTGATCCAATTTGTTAAACAAATCTTCCATTTCCTAAACAAAAGTCATACACCTGGATCAGAACACATGTTTTGCTTGATGCAGAGGTTCCACAAACAGGCAGCTCAACCCAGATGTCACCATTGGGCCTCCTGCTTCTCCAAACTTTTGGATCAAGCATTCAACAAGGGCAGCTTGCTCATCTTCATCCACATTCAAAATTGTCTAGGTCCCAACTGGCTGTATTTCCAAAATATTTTTCCTTATCAGTCTCAAGGGAAATCTATACTACCATGTCTGTTTTAGTTCCATAATCAGTAGCTGAGTCATTCAAACTGCCTGAACTCCATAAATAACTTATTTCCTATCTGCTGTGGCTGGGAACTTGCAGTATGTTGGTGGAAGATGTACCCACAAAAACCAGCCTGGCTCCAGTGGGTCACAGGATAACAGCAGCTAGGCCAAGAGCGCTTTAATGAAGAGTGAGGACTGCAATATAACACTCCACCTCTATTCCCATCTGATGAGACTACAGACAGGTTCTAAAGAGGCCTTACTTGGCCGTAGTACAATCAGCCTGGCAGGCAGGGAACGGTGATCTTGAGTGACTGTGTCTAAGAGTGCCTGGCACAACTGCCCTACAGTGGTGAGAGTTTATCACAATGGGGGGGGGGTCTGAGATATATTCTTTGACAGGAGTTTTGAAGCCAGTCAAGAGTTTTAATGAGAAATTGATATGTCTGAATCATAGTCTAAAAGAGGGTGAGAGTTTTCAGACCAAACATTTCAAAGAAAAGTGGTTGAGACAGGTCAGTCTCAGGCTTTCTCTCACCTCTTTCTCAAGGTCTTGTAGCCCAATGGTTTGACAGACCAGAGTCAGCTCTTGCATACTGAGGAAACCACTGCTGCCAACGCCAAGCTCTTCCCAGATTATCTGGGCTTGGATCTCAGGGGTATGAAAGGAGGGGCTGCTGAGCTCCAGAGGGCTCCAGACTTGAAGTTGGCCTGAAATAAAGGGAAGATAGTTAAACGTGGTACCACTTGAAGAATTTAGGAGAAGTGTACCAACACCAGTAATGTTTTCTAAATTAAGGAGGAACAACTGGATAGAGGGATGGATAGATACACGACAGGACATGATGGACATATATATATTAGGTAGAAAGACTCTAAACTTATTTTAGTTGTTGTTCAGTGCTACTGAGTCATTTCCAACTCATAGTGACCCTAAGTACAACACAACGAAACACTGCCTGGCCCTGTGCCATGCTCACAATTGTTCATATGTTCAAGGCCCTTGTTGCAGCCACTGTGTCAATTCATCTTTCCGAGGGCTTCCTCTTTTCATAGTTACTGGTCTCTCGTGATAACATGCACAGGGAAAGAAGATGAAGTCTTGGCATCCTTGCCTCTAATGAGCTTCCCTGCTCTACTTCTTCCAAGACAGATTTGTTTTTTGTAGTTTGTGGTACTTTCAATATCCTTTGCTAGCACCATAGCTCAAATGCATAAATTATTCTTCAGTCTTCCTTATTCAATATCCAATTTCCATGTGTACGCAAGGGAAGTGAAAAGGTTCATGAGGGAACTGAAATGATACAGTCAAAATGGTATCATGGCTTGGGTCAGGCACACATTAGTCCTCAAAGTAACATCCTTACTTTTTAACAGTTTAAAGAGATCTTGTGCATATTTATCTAATGTATCGCATCATTTAATCTCCTGACTGCTGCTTTCATGAGCACTGATTGCAGATCCAAGCAAGGCGAAATCCTTGATAACTTCAATCTCTACTCGATTTATCAAGTTACCTATTGGTCCAGTTGTGGGGATTTTGATCTATTTTATATTGGGATGTAATCTATACTAAAGGCTTTAATCCTCGATCTTCATCAGAAATTACTTCAAGTCCTCCTGATTTTCATCAAGTAAGATCATGTCATCTGCACATCACAAATTGTTATTATGTTTTTCTAATCATTGCCATTCTTCTTCATGAAATGCAGCTTTTCTGATGATGTGCTCAGCACACAGAGTGAAGAAGTGTGGTGAGAGGACACAGCCCTGATGCACACCTTTCCTGATTTTAAACTGAGTAGGATACCCTTGTTTGTACCCACAACTGTCTCATGGTCCATGCACAAGTTTTACATGAGCACAATGAAGTGGTCTGGAATTCCCATTCTTCTCATGGCTATCCAAACTGTTATGATTCACACATGAGATAGTTTAGCCTACTGAATAAAACACAAGCAACCTCTGGTGTACTCTGCTTTCAGCCAAGATCCACTGACATCAGCAATGGTATCCCTTGTTCCACATCCTCATTTAAATCTGGCTTCAATGTCTATCAGGGTCACATATGGGTGATCTCTTTAAAAAGACACAGTACTTATGGGTGGTATTTATTAGTTTGGGGGCTAATGTGTTATTTAGCTATAAAGAGACTTCAGGGTGAGTTTTGGTTCAAGGTTTAAAGATTATTTCATATCAATAATGTTAAGTCTTCCAGATCAGATCTATCTTTTATTGTTTTTATATAATAGGAATTTATGGTTTTATTATCAGGAGCCATCTACAATGGTACTAATTAGGTAATGGTAGCCATCTAGTTCTTCTGGTCTCAGGTAAATGTGGATGTGATTTTTGGATTGGATTCTTCTTCGGGTCTTTAGTTTCCATCTTACTCTTTGGTTCACTTTAAGTAGAACTCTAAGTTGTACCTTAGGTGACCAGTCATAAGCTTTTGAAACTCCAGAAAAAATTCAACAAACTAAAAAGTAGAACATAACTTCATAAACTAAATTATACTGAATGAATGAAATGTCCCAAAAGACTATGGCTTTAATCCTTCAAATCTAAAATTTATTTATCATTCTATTGGGGGCTTTTACAACTCTTGCAACAATCCATACAACCATTAGTTCAAGCACATTTTAGCACATATGTTGTCTTCATCCTTTTCAAAACAGTTTCTTTCTACTTGAGCCCTCGGTATCAGATCCTCCTTTTTTTCCCCCTCCCTCTTCCACCCTCCTATCCTCATAAACCCTTGACAAATGATAAATTATTGCTATTTTCATATCTTACACTGTCTGCTGTCTCCCTTCACTAATTTCTGTTGTTCCTCACCCTAGGGTGTGTGTGTGTGTGTGTGTGTTTACATTGATCATTTGGATCAGTTCCCCCTTTCTCCCTCTACTGTCCCCAACCCTCCTGGTATCGCTACTCTCATTATTGTTCTAGCCAGATTTGTAGGTAGAACTGGGGTCATGATAGTGGGGCTGGGGGAGGGAAGCATTAAAGAACTACAGGAATGTTGCATGTTTTATCAGTGCTATACTGCACCCTTGCTGGCTTGTTCCTTCCTTGTGAATCTATGGTGAGGGAATGTCCAATTGTCTACAGATGGGCTTTGGGTCTCCCATCCCTACCCCAGTGTTTGAATCAATATGATTGTTTGTTTGGGCCTTTCTGATGCTGGATACCTGATACTGTCTACATCTCATGATCACACAGGCTGGTGTGCTTCTTCCATGTGGACTTTTTTCGCTTCCCAGCTAGATGGCCGCTTTTTTATCTTCAAGTCTTTAAGACTCTAGGCACTAATATATTTTAATAGCTGGGCACCATCAGCTTTCTTCACCACATTAGCATATGCACCCATTTTGTCTTCAGCGATTGTTGTCGGGATGCTGAGCATCACAGAATGCCAGGTTATTAGAACAAAGTGTTCTTGCATTGAGGGAGGACTTGAGCCATGTTGAGTAATGTCCGTCTGCTACCTTATTATTTAACATATAAATATATGCACATAGATCTATGTCCCTATTGTTATATATAAATATATTTACACATGTACATGCCTGTATTTATGCATCTAAAATATCTTTTGCCTCAGTTATTTCCTCTATTTCCTTTTACTTTCCTCTTGTCCCACTATCATGTTTGACCTTCATTTGGCTTTCAGTAATTCTTCTTGACTACATTGCACTTGATCAACCCACCAGGCATTCTACAGCCTCCTTACCATCGATTTTAGATCATGTGTTATTCCCTTGTCCCTGAAAACCCCAAATCTTAATAATGAGTTATTGGGTTATATATAAGAAATATCCATACTTGTGTCTATGTGTTTTATTACACACATACAATCAAATACTTGCATTTATTTTAATTTTTAAAAATAATTTTACTGGGGGTTCGTACAACTCTTATCACAATCCATTGTGTCATGCATCCATTGTGTCATGCACATTTATACATTTGTTGCCATCATTATTCTCAAAGCATTTGCTTTCTACTTGAGCCCTTGGTGTCAGCTTATTTTGTCCCCTCCCTCCCCACCCATCCTCCCTCAAGAACTCTTCATAATTTATAAATTATTATTATTTTGTCATGTGTTACACTGTCCAATGTCTCTTCCACCCACTTTTCTGTTGTTCACTCCCCAGGGAAGGGGTTATATGTACCTTGAGATCAGTTCCCCCTTTCTACCCTACCTTCCACTTACCCTCCTGGTATCACTACTCTCATTATTGGTCCTGTGGAGTTCATCTGTCCTAGATTCCCAGTGTTTCCAGTTTCTATCTGTACCAGTGTACATCCTCTGGTCTAGCTGGATTTGTACAAGGGATCATGATGGGGGTGGGGGAGGGAAGCCTAAAGAACTAGAGGAAAGTTGCATGTTTCATCATTGCTATACTGCACCCTGACTGACTCATCTCCTCCCTGTGGCCATTCTGTAAGGGGATGTTCAGTTGCCTACATATGGGCTTTGGGTCCTCCTCACTCCTCCTCCTCATTCACAATATGATATTTTGTTCTTTGATGCCTGATACCTGATCCTATTGACACCTCATGATCACATACATGCATTTATATAAACACCTAGCTCAGTAGGTAGACCAACATTGACTTAATACTTTAATGCCTTACTTGCTGTATTAAGATATGTTTTATTCTGGCAGACCTGAATGGCATTATCAGTGAATATTATTGCAAGTTTTGCCTGATAACCAACTCTACTTCTTTAAGTAAATAGCATCCAGTCAGGTAAGGATTTATTCTATAAAAATGAATAATCTAGATATTGAGATATAGTTAGCCTACCCTTATTTAATCTCCCTCTCTCACTAGTGTTCAAAAAATTAGTACCATAGCTTAATTAATGACACTATAAACAAAAGGTCCTATGATACATGGAGAAGATTGATATCATTTGCTACCATAAACTAACAAGGATATCTCTAAGGTGAGCCAGAGGCAAATTAAAAACATAGATCTGGGAATGGATTTGGGGCTCGCACTTAATTTTAGCTCCAGGCTAAGAACAATTATTTCTGATGACATGGCCCTACTCATTACTCACCTTCACAAATGAAACACAGAAGATACGGTTGCATAGCAAAGTGCAGGGAAGAAATTAGATAGTGCCAGGCTATCATCATCTGGTTCTTAAAGGGTTGTTTTCAAATAAGCAGCAATTTAAGTGATATGTCAACTAAGCCCACATGGAAGAAGCACACCAACATCTATGACCTAAGGATTATAAATTATATAATCCAGATATTAAGGATGGAATACTATCAGAGCTTATATTGTGAGATTCTGGTGTGTAGAAGGCAATGGATGACATCAGAAGGCCAAAATTTATTTGCAGGATCTACATAGGAAATAAGCCTTTGGTGATTTCCTTCTGACCATAATTGAGAGATGAGAATAAGCTGGTTATCAGACAGAGAATATTGGAGAGATGACTGTTGTAGATTAAAATGATAAACCTGACCTGATTGGTTAAAACTTAGCCACTTGATACATTTGACCTTGATTTGGTTTTTAATATTTTCTGTGGTTTTTTTTAATATTGGGTTTTATATCTGTTGTATTTTGTCATTGTGGGTAGCCTTCTTGGCGCTTTTTATGTGTTTTTCAATGTTTTTTGGTATATGAAACACAGGATAAATGAAGCTAGAGAAACAACAATTAGAATAAGGGTTCCTGGGGGTGCAGTGGGGGAAGTGGTGGGTGGGGTGCATTAGTAGGGGGAACTGATATCAAGGAGGAAGAAAAGACTCTGAAGTGGATTTTGGTCACAATACCACAATGCTGTTTAATGAGATTGAACTATGAAATGGTATGATGTCTGTATTAGCTCCTAAGAGAAGATTGGGGAGGGGGGGAGATTAAAAAAAAAAAGCAACAACAGAGATTTCCGGCAAGATGGCGATGGAGTAATACATACCAGAGGAACTCTGCAGATTTCAGCCCAGGAGAGTTGCTTAGAGGGAATTTCAACACTGCTGGAATGCAGGAGGAGCATCATAATGATAAGTAGGCTCAGACCCACATGGTTTTGAGGGGCTGGGGGCTTTTGGCTTACCTCAGTGGAGGACGGCTGGATTTGACCTTGGCCCTGCCACTGTCTCTGCTGGAGCCTGGGACCATTTGGAGCCTGTACAGCGGCTTGGTCTCAACACAGCCACAGTTTGCCACCACCCACCTCGGGGCAAGGACTGGACCCTTGCAGCTCCTCTCTGTGCCCCCTCAGTCTTGGAGGGCTGCACAGGGGCCTTTTCTCAACACAGCCACAGCTTGCTGCTGCCGCCTCAGAGCAGGGACTAAACCCTTGCAGCTCCACTGGCGGGGGATCGGGACTCAGCTACATTTGTTACTTTGTTTCCATGTCTTCACTATATCCTCCCCTCCCCTGCCCCCCACAGGCTCAGCGGGCTTGATTTTTTTCCCTCCTCTTTCTCTTTCTTGGTCTCTCCAGACCACTCCCCTTAGCCTAGGGCATGTATGCCTGGGCCACACCCAGCTAGGTGAACTCCACCCTGTGTAGCTAGGGAGGCTGGGAAAGGGCCTGCCAACCTCCACCAGGGGATACTCTGCTAAAACATCTAACAGGGGAATTCCTACATGTGTGCCTGGAGTCCTAAGGTAGCTCAGCCAACACTCCTCAACCTTTCAAGCTGTTGTAGGAACCTCTGCCCAACCTCAGCAACACCAAAGCAGGCAACCCACCAGCCTTCTGGGTCACTTCCCTGAGAGGGAAGCTATAGGAGGATAAAGTGGTAGGTTAATTCCATAGTGAAATAAGCTATAGGCAGTTCGAAGAAGTTCTCCTGCAAGTCTCCCAGAGAGAGCCAGTGCTATACAACTCACAGGAAAATGGCACCTGGCTCATCTAAACCAACACAAGGCAAACAGCCATCAGCCCAAACGACCTCAACGAAACAACGGGAAAAACAAAAGGCAATGCCTGAAGATGGCCTGAACATAATGACATGCATAGAGGAAGGAGACATTGAACAGTCACAGAAAGGAATTTTCAGAATGCTACTTGGATTCATAGAGGATATGGGGCAACAATACAGAAAAAGGATGAAATGATAGAAGAGGTAAAAGCCATAAATAAAAGAGAAATACAGGAACTTAGGGAGGAGATAACAAAAACCAGTAGCAGACTCACGTAACTCAAGAATCGACTGGAGGAATCAGAGAACTGCATCAGTGACTTGGAGGGCAGCCAGGCAGACTTTAACAAATGCAAACAAAAATCTAATAAGATCATCAGAGAAGTTGAAGAAAACTTAAGAGTGATGTCTGATGTTATGAAGCGGAACAACATGAGAACTATTGGCTTACCGGAGGAAGACAACAAAGAAGTCATATGCAACAATAGTGAGAGAATTCTTGGAGGAAAGCTTCCCCAGCTTAGTGAATGAGAACCAGGCAACCATTTAGGAGGCTGAAAGAACCCCAGCAAGACTGTATCACAAGAAGAAGTCACCAAGGCACAAAAGAATTAAATTATGCAATTTAGAGGAAAAGGAGAAAATCATGAGTGCGGCTAGGGAAAAACAAGCAAGCAATCACATACAAAGGTTCCCAAATAAGAATATGCTCAGACCTATCAGCAGAATCTATGAAGAAGAGGAGAGAGTGGAATAACATATTCCCAAAATTGAAGGAAAACAATGCAAACTCAAGAATACCTTACCCAGTCAAATTATCTATCAATATAGATGGAGAAGTAAGAGTCTTCCCAGACAAGGAAAAACTCAAAGAATATGTTAGAAGAAATCCAGCCTACAAAAGATCCTTGCAAACCCAGTATGGGCAGAAGAACAACACCCACCAAGCATAAATAAGAGCCCACCACATAGAACAACCTCACCCAGAGGGCAAAAAGAAAACAGACCTCAGATAGCACTGACTTAAATATGGAAAGACTTCAAAGGCTGCTGAGGTAATCTTTAAAAAAAAAGGCAAAAGAGGCATAGGGAAAAAGCTACGGTATACAAACATTCCTGGGGCAAGGACCACATAATATGGCAGGGACCAGACCAAACACAGGGGTACACATGGTACACAACTAAAACGGAGGTGGGGTAAGAAAAAAAATAATAATAAAGAAAAGGGTAGCGGGGGCACAGGACACTAACCCACCCAATGGGAGGGTACTATTTTTGTCTCCATAGGGAAAGAGGGACCAGATTTCAACCCGGTGCTCTAAGATGTGAATGCAACATGCCGGTGCGGAGTAGTGAATCAGTGGAGAGGTCTGGGGGGCTGGCCCCAACACCAACCAAATGGACACCTGCCCCTCCCCTCAGAAGAATTTATTTCAACGGACAGCACTGAATCTACAGCTCTGGAAAAGGGACATATCTGATCAGAGCATATGGGAGCATATGAAGGGGGAGGAGGAGAGAGTAGAGCACATCATGGACCACCAGGCCATGAGGTTGATATTCCCAATTAGAGCAGTCAGTCGACAGAGAGGATCACATGGCCAGCCCCACTATGAGACATGACGTCCCTCACTGACCCATATCTCTACAGAGGACAACACCAGAGACACAGTGTGGGTATTGCACCCAATCGGATCCCACCACATCGAGGCAAAATAATTAAGGGGTGTAACAGAACAGCAAGGGAATAGAGCGGCGAGGTCCCCAGTGAATGCTGAAGGTAGACTTTGGGGCCAGGGCATGATGCCCCAACAGACTGGACTGGAAAACACTTTTAAAGACCAACAAACAATCCTTGAACTAATTACAAGTTTTCTTTCTTGTTGTGTTTTGTTTTTTCTCATTAGTATGTTGTTATTTTGTTGTATATTGTTGCTTGGTTTTGCTCTGTCTTGTTTTTGTGCATGTTATTATCTCCACAGGTCTGTCTAAATAAGATAGGCTGGATGAACAATAGGAGAAAACAACGGGACCAATAGTTCCGTGGGACATGGGAGAGGGGGAGGTAAGGAAGTGGTGTTAACAAACCCAGGGACAAGGGAACAACAAGGGATCCAAATTGCTGGTGAGGAGGGTGTAGGAGGCCTGGTTGGGCATGATCAAGGGTAATGTGACTAAGAGGAATTGCCGAAACACTGGTGGGGACTGAGCATGAGAGTGGGACAGGAGGGAAGTCAAAGGAAATAGAGGAAAGAGCTGGGAGGCAAAGGGTTTTCATAGAGGTCTAGATAAAGACATGTACATATGCAAATATATTTGTACATGAGATCTATGTGCATGTATTTATAGGTTTAGTATTAAGGTAGTAGAAGGACATTGGGACTCCACTCAAGTACTCCCTCAATGTAAGAATACTTTCTTCTTTTAAATTGGCATTTTATGATGCTCACCTTCCCGACACAACCGTTGAAGACAAAAAGGGTGAACAACCAAATGTGGTGAAGAAAGCTGATGGTGTCTGGCTATCAAAAAATATAGCATCTGGGGTCTAAAAGGTTTGAAGGTAAACAAGCGGCCATCTGGTTCAGAAGCAATAAAGCCCACATGGAAGAAGCACACCAGCCTGTGCGATTACAAAGTTTCAAGGGATCAGGTTTAAGGCATTATCAGAACAAAAATCTTACCATAGTGAATGAGCAGGGGAGTGCGGAGTGGAGACCCAAAGCCCATTTGTAGGTCACTGGACATACCCTTACAGAAGGGTCTTGGGGAGGAGACGAAACAGTCAGGGTGCGATGTAGCAACGTGAAAAAATACAACTTTCCTCTAGTTCCTAAATGCTTCCTCCCCCCACCCCACTGTCAAGATCTGAATCCTACCTTGCAAGCCTGACTAGACCAGAGGAGGTACACTGGTACAGATGGGAACTGGAAACACAGGGAATCCAGGGCAGATGATCCCCTCAGGACCAGTGGTGTGAGTGGCGCTGCTGGGAGCATAGAGAGAGAGTGGGTTAGAAAGGGGGAACTGATTTCAAGGATCTACATGTGACCTCCTCCCTGGGGGACATACAACAGAAAAGTGGGGGTAGGGAGATGTGGGACAGACCAAGATATGAGAAAATAATAACTTATAAATTATCAAAGGTTCATGAGGGAGGGGGGAGGGGGGAGAGAGGGTTAAAAATGAGGACCTGATGCCAGGGGCTTGGGTGGAGAGCAAATGTTTTGAGAATGATGAGGGCATTGAATGTACAAATGTGCTTTACACAATTGATGTATGTATGGATTGTGATTGGAGTTGTGTGAGCCCCTAATAAAATGATCTTTTAAAACAAATAAGTAAATAAATAAACAATCACTGACATTAAAAAAGAAAATAAATAAAAAACACATATAGATTACATTGCTAAATGTCATCAAGTCAGTTTTGACTCATAGTGACACTTTGTACAACATAAGGAAACACTGCCTGGTCCTGCACCATCCTAAAACTCATTTTACAGCCACTGTGTCAATTAATCTCAATGCGAGTCATCTTTTCTGTTTACCCTATACTTCACCAAGCACAAAAACCCTACTCTGGTGTAACTATAGGAAAAGAGCTCACAGGAAACTGGTGTTCCAGAGGAGAGAATCCAGATCTGGGTTCAGTATAGCAGTACACACACAAACACACACACACACACACACACACACACACAAACACACACCACAATTTTTGCTTCTCTGGAGAACCCGGTGTAAAACATTTCGTTCCAAGAGTGATTCTAGAGAAACAAAGTTGTACAGATCAATTTTCTCAATTGGTTCCCAAGTCTGATCAGGTTTGAAGGTACTAATAACTGCCCCCATGCGTATAAAGGGCACTGTGAAATCGTGGTGTGCGGTGTGCTGTAGTGGTTACGCATTGGGCTCACCTCAGTGTCAGCAGTTCAAAACCACCAGGAAGAGAAAGATGAAGCTTTCTACTCCCATAACTAGTCTCAGAAATCCACAGAGGGCAGTTCTACCCTGTCTGACAGTCACTACTCGATGCACGCAGTGTATCACCACCCGCACATCAGGAATTGGTGGAAATTGATGCTCTAAGTGATAGCATGTTTGATATTCTTCTGCAATTGTTTCGGGGTAAGCAGTATGGAGAAGCTGATTATTTATCCTACTTACAAAAGATAAATTGGTAGAAGGAAAGACACGAACTCAGGACTTCAGAGTCAAAGATCAAAAAATGCATAAAAGACTTCAAAGTTTACATTTATTCTTTAAAAAAAAGGTTTTCTTTTTGTGGTAACAGAGGTGATATTACTGAAAAAATAAACTCAAGAGTAATATCCTAAGAATGATGAATTATAGTACCAACTCAATTCTCAACCTCAAATGCTGTTAAATTGAGAATATTGATTGGGAACAAAACGGACTCTTACGCCTTGGGATGGGGAGATACAGGCAGATAATTAAGAAGACGGGTGGATTGAGCCCCCAATTTCCATAATGTTACTTTAGCTAAGAGCAGGTTGTTTCCATCTGAAGAGATTGCTCCATCTTAATTCATGATCAGTAAAAAAAACTATTATCCCTTCCCACCACATGAAAAGATTAACTCAATAGTGCATGCTGATATGAATCCTGGGCATTTACTGGAGCCTTGCTTGAGGAGATGCTTTAAAAGATACTGATAAATGTTTCCAGTTAATGAATTCACCACCCATTATTGCTTCTAGACCTAAGACTAGACTTATGTTCCAGCAAGCTCTAAAAGATGACATATACATGGTGACCCAGGCAGAGGTACACTATACTCCAAAAGAATTTCCAGAAACGTAGAGAATATAGATATAAGAATGGCTAATAATGGTGTGTAGAACATAAAGTTGGATCAGTCTTAGTTTACTGATATGGGCCCACTAAGTGCAGAATATAAATTTAATGTTTCAATCTAAGACACTTTTTGGTTGATTCAGTGAAGCTGATTCGTGGGTTGTATGATGGCATAAATAAATCATGCTCAATGACAAGTCCAGTCAAAGTATATTGTAGCAGAAGGTATCCACAAGATTAAGGAGTTGGGCATGCTATAATGGATTAATCAGGATGGGTCTACAGACGCACATGGAGTAGAACTCACACCTTTACTGCAAGAGGAGGGAGCCCAATTGCAAATGTAGTCCCAGCATCTCTGAAGATTGCTATTTTATGTAAGTCACATTTCACTGTGGAAATGGACTTATTGGAATAGTGACACCTAACTACACTTGGGCTGATTGGGTTGCAGGGAAGTAGGGGCCAAATGGCAGCACTTAATTGACAGAGACAGGTGGATGTGGCTACTGTAATGGACAGCTGAGTCAAAGTGGGAATCAGAACAGCTTGACTGTCATGGACTCATGGTATTGTCTACTCAGGCGGGAAGTCCTTGGGAGTGAAAAACATAGGAAACCTAATGAATATTTACTTGATCTGTCTAAGCAGAAAAAAAAATCTGGGTCAAGTGAACAGCAGTGAAACTCAAATGATTAGAAGAGTCATAATTGTTCAATCATTCCCTGAGGTGAGATAGTTTACAGACCCATAACCCATTAAAAAGAGCAGGGGCTATGTTTCCCTGTGGAAGGACCCCCACTATAATGACAAAATTTTCTGTTATTTTTTTGTCAGCCTTCCTCAAATGGATCATCAGCATTTTACAAGAGTGAGTGTTCACTGTGGGAAAAGAAATAATTAGATTTTTTTAGGGATTATTGGACACTGGCTCTAACTGAGACCAATTCTAGAAGGCCTAAAACATCACTGTGACCCACCATTTGGTGTGGGGGCACATGGAGGTCAATATTGTAACGGAGTCTCTTACTTCAAGTTCATCTTCAGGTGGGCTGGTGGCTCTCCAAACCCACCCTGTAGCAAATGAACCAGTTCCAGAATCCATTTTGTGTAAGTCAGATTTACATAACTGGAATACTCAGCAGCTAGCAGAACATCCACATTGGGTCCCTGAGGTGGGGAATAAGGCTAAAATGGTAGGAAAAACCAAATGCCAAGAAGACGCCATTTAAACTGTCTAGGAAAATGGTAAGCTAAAAACAATATTGTATCTTCCCCCACACTTTCACCACTTACTCATCTCTCTCCCCTTTCCTTCATTTCACCATATTTTCCACCTTCTATTAGACCTCTCCCACATCACTAGACAAAGCCAACTAAGTGTTCATATCACTGGCACTACTACTAGGATTCTGAGGAAACAGCAATCAACCACAGAAAACCCAAAACATCAAGAAAAACAAATGTAAACAAATGGAAATTGCCCAGATCCAATAGAGAATTCTGAAAAAGAGGCCCTGGAACTATAAGAAACAGGATTCCGAAGAATGATTTAGACATGTAGGGAATACTCAGGAAAACAATAGAAGAAATCTTAAATCAAAGGGAATCTAAGAATATAAACAATGAGATAACAGAATTAGGCAACACAGTAAATGACTTGAGGAATAGATTTTCCTTCTGAAAAGGAAAATCAAATCAGTGAGCTCAAAGACGATCACTCTGACTATAACTGACAAGAAAAACCACCACCAAAAAACAACAAAAGAATCAAGAGAAATAATCTATGTCTCATTAAAAACCCTGAAAAGGAAGTAACAAAAATACATACAAAGAAAATAGTTTTGACAAACTATAAAAGAAAATTTGACCAACAACACAGGAGTACATAATTATTCAAAAAGTTAAGAAAACCAAAATGAGATAGAAGCTAAAAGAAAACCACCATGAAATATCAGAGCCAAATTCTCCAATTTGAAAAAAAAGGATAGAATCCTGAGGGCAGTTACAGAAAAAAGATGGGAGGTGGGGTCAGGGGAATGTATGTCTTGAAGAAGGCGACTACATTTCTATCAATGGTTAAACTGGCTGGAGAAAAACAATGAACAATACTCGTAAAGAATCCAATGGGAGAAAATGCCCGGTATTATGTTCCTACTTGGTTTCTATTCATCTAGTTTCCATCCAGACCTTGGTGAACCAGGCTATGCGCTGTAGACTACTGGGACCTTGAACTGTGTTTTCAAGGCACACATCTGTCCTACTGCTCGAACTGTTCACACTCACCTGTAGCCGTTTTAAGGAACAGACAGACTTTCTTGGACTTAATATTTATATGACTTAGTGTGAGAAGAAGCAGATGACTGCTATCCCAAGGTTATGGAATTGGTGGTCTTTGGACTGTGGTTCAGCTCTCTTGCTCTCAGGGTGCTCTATTAATGATGCCCATTCAATGTGGCCCGGGATTACCATATATTTACTACTTAATGCCCTTCTTTTTTCTTATGAAATGTATTCATCTGATAGGGATGATTCTGCTTCTGTGAATTACTGCAAATTTTGTCTTATCACTGATCCCACTGCTTGTTTATAAATAGTGTCTTGTTATGTACATGTCATTAATTCATATTTTACAGTCTGAAGCCTATCTATACTTAAATAATTTTTCTTCAGCATTTTAAAATGCTATATAATTGGCTAAATAAAAGACATTACCTTATGCCCTAGGGGGATGATTTATAAAGTTCTCTATCATAAAATCATAATAATCTCTGAAGTTAACCAGAGACATATAAACTATAGATATATGAATGGATTTGGGGTTCGCACTTAATTGTAGCCCAATGCATCCTAGCCTGGCCCCGCTCAATGCTTGCCCTCATGAAGAGGTCACTGCTAATATGAGGGCTGTAACAGCATGTGATAAAAAAACCAGTTGGTGCCCGACTATCAGACAGAATAGTGGCTGAGGTTTTAAAAGCTCGTCTTCAAACAGGTAGCTATGTGAGTGAAGCATCAACTAAGCCCACATGAGGAAACACACCTGCCTTTATAATCCAAGGATTGTAAATAACATCCAAATCTCAGGAGAAAATAGTATCAGAGCTTGAATTCTGGACATGTGGTTTACAGAAGGCTATGGAAGACAGTGAAAGCCAAAAATCCAATTGCAGGGTCGCTTGGATGGATTAAGCCTCTGGGGAATCTTCTTGGACCAAAGTCCTGGGATATTAAGAGCCTTGTTAGAGACAGAACACTGCAAAGTTGATTAAGTCCGTTGTACTTAGGTTACATTTTAATATCTTGCTATTTGATCTCCCTTTTGACTCATTTTAAAGTTGTTTCAGTTTTTAATATTTTGCTTTTTTTCCTATGAAGTTTTTCTCTGTGTTCTAATCATTGTTTTCCAGTTTGTCTTTTCAATGATTTTCTGTATGTAAAGTCCAGGCTATGTAGATTCACAGAGGTAGTAACCGGCTTGATAATTGTGTAGAGCATGGTAGGAGTGATTGGTGGCAAATTAGGAACTAACAACGAGTTCATGAGAAAATGCGCTGAAATTCATTGTGGTGATAACTGCAGAAACGTTCTTAATAGGATAGAACAATTGAATTGTATGATAGGTGAAATATGAGGGAGTACCCCCCCCCCACCACCAACCCCAGACCAGAATTGCGCGGGGCAGAGTGGAGCTTTCATAGTACCCATGTTTCCTGCTAAGTATGCATCGAGCAACTTGCTCTGAGTTAGTGCACCCCGTGGCACTGGGAAGGTTTTCTCTGGTCACGGTGAATTTTTTCATAAAAGCAGTTTTGCTTGAAACCTTGCTTTTTGAGATGGCCAATTTAAGAAAACAGTGTGCAGTGGTGAAATTTTGTTTCCTACTCAAGGAAAAACACTGCAGAAACTGTTGTGATGTTGAAAACAGCTTACAAGGGCAGTGCTATGGGAAAAAACTCAAGTGTTTTTCTCATTTCAAAAAAGGTAAAATATTGATTGATGACAAACCTCATTCTGGATGTTTGTCAACTTCCTGAATGAACGAAAACGTCAACTCATCATGCATTTGGAGTTTGCTCCACCAGGCAAGACTGTTAATCAAGCTTTCTATTTAGAGGATCCGAAAAGATTGCATAATAGTGTGTGATGAAAATGGTCTGATTTGTGGCAGACAGGGGACTGGTTCTGCCACCACGACAATGCCCCTGCTCACACAGCCATCTCAGTGTGCCAGTTTTTGGTAAAAACCAGCATGCCTCTTTTGCCCCACACACCTTATTCACCTGACCTCACTTTGTGTGACTTCTTTTTGTTTCTTTGAATGAAGAGGGAAATGAAAGAACAGAGATTTGAAGACAAAAGCAGAGATGAAGAAAAAAATTGGAGAGGTACTGTCAGCCTTCCAAACAGATGAGTTTGAAAAATGTTTCCAAGAATGGAATCACAGGTGTGACAAATGTATGAAGTGTAATGGAGAGTACTTTGACGGTGACATGGTTGTTTTGTAAAAAAATTTAAATACATAACTTTGAAAAAAATCCATTTTTGGTAACTCCTTGTATCTTCCAATAAAACTATTTTAAAATAATAAATATGTAAATGGGGTTAGCCCAGATTCAGTTGTACACAGGTTAAGACTTGAGTCAGTGGTCTCCTGTATTGCTTGCTGTCCTTGGGAGTTATCAGTAGCTTGTCACCTGACTTACCAAGCTTGGACTTATTCGTCTCTTTAGCCACAGGCTTGATCTGCCAACCTTGAATTCATTTCCCTCTGTAGCCATAGACCTTTGTCTTTCAGCTCCTTTTGGGCCCATCAACTCCCAAAGCTATGACAGTCATGATAACCCTGCACCCTAACATCAGCATCATGGGCCTAGAACTTGCTCAACTTGGAATTTGCCTTCTTCTACATCTGTGTGAGCTATTTTCTTGATGAAACGCTCTCTATATAAGCATATCCGGAGAACAGGCTGTCCAGGGAGATTACCCACACTGCACTCTCCAGGAAACTATTCTTGTCACAGCAACACTGCTGACAATCCAGGTCCTGGATCTTTCAAAGTACCAAGCATGAGGTCATGGTTTTACCTTGTGCCTCAAATAACTCATTCTGAGGCTCTTTGGCACCATCAGGTTCTTCATCTGACTTGAAACTCTGTGGAAAAATGGAAAGGATACATAAATCCCTTGGAGAATATCAAAAGCAGTTGCAGAACACCAAACAAACATGTAGCACTGGAAAGCTCTTTTGTGTAACTGAAGTGGACATGCTATCTGTACACCAGCAGCACGTGGATCATAAATTCCTTATTGAAAGTGAGAATGCCAGAAGTGGCAATAGGGAGCATGTCGTACTTTGTGAAATCATACTTGGTGTTCCTACCCCCTAAGTCATCAGCACTTTAAGTGGGCACATGCAGTCAACTGTCTTGGTTACCTTACACCAAGAGAAAAGACGAGGACACCCAGAAGCATCTGATTCTGCCAAAATCTTATGGTGTATGTAGTGACCAAGTGAATACCCACATATGGAATCGGTGGAGTCCTGGTGACATAGTGCTTGAGCACAAGGCTACTAACTGGAAGTCAGTTGGTTTGAACGCACCAGCCTTGGAGACCCTTTGAAGCTGTTCTACTAAGGACGATGGGGTTGCTAAGAACCCAAGTAGGTTAAATGGTAGTGGGTTTGGGTTTGGGTTGGACCAAGACTCAGCATTCTAAGCAGGAGCAATCTTGAGGACTGAAAGCTGAGAGCAGACAACAGGAAGAGTCTACGGAAGCGATGAAAGAAAGAAGCATCGTGCTACCGATGGAGTCCAGCATGCGACAAACGGACAAGGTAGCGCCTTCAGCTCACACCCTGTCCACTGTCTCTCTGGGGTAACTGAGGTCTACAGTGCTTAGGTGTCTTGTCTACCAGAGGTCTAGGGCCGACCCTCCAATGCTCTCACACCCTTGAATTTAAATGACAAGTCAGAGCAACACCAGTAAATTCAGTCCCACTTCCCTAATGCCTTCCACTCACTGAAAAACTAAAAATACCCTTTCCATACCCAGTTTTGAGTACCAAAAAGGCCTCAAAAATCAGAAGAGCCACGATGAAGACAGAGTCTCATTAGCCCAGGAAATGATAATTCAACCCACACCATACTTCAGATCCAAATGTAAAGAGAACAGAAAGCAAATGTCCTGGGTTTATGGTGTAGCCCAACATAGCACATGCATCCATGAAAGAAAATTTAGGATTTAAACGTGTGCTTATTTGTTTCCCCCTGCCTTACAAATGTTTAAGATTAAAATCAATTCAGGACTCCAAGTTACCTTACTAAAGATAGGTTCTTGATATGGTCTCGTCTTTCAATCTGACAGCACATAAAGGAGGAACCAGTAACATTCTGGAATCCTTGAATACAGATCTAACAAGTATGTGATTTACTTAGGACATGTGATGCATCATCATGAATATGCTTCTTGACATGGAGTACAGTGAGGACCTGGCCCTTAGCAGGTGTCTGGGATTCACTCCAGGTACTTGAAGTGAGTAACTTAATGAACTGGGAGAAGGGAGCTGAAGCTAGCGCCCAAAGCGGCAGGGGAGTAGTAAGTATTTCCTGTCTTACAGTTTCGAAGCACTACAGTACTAGCGTCAGAAAGGAGTGAGAAACAAATGAAAACATTTCTGCTGGTGCAATGTCTGAAGGAGAGCACTCTTTGTCCAGGGTCACATGGAGACAACTAGACCCAGATCTTATTTAAAATGAGATCTTATTCCCCAATGGTAACCCTAGCACCTGTCTACTTAAAATTCCAGGGAATGAGACTCTCTCTGCTTACATTCTCTCACAACCATGTGAACTAAGATATTTACCTGATATTAGGCACTCAAGTTGGAGAAGGAAATTCTGACCCACCTCCACACTTTGCAGAGATGTTGCTCGGTGGAGCTGGCTGCTCAGGCTGCTCTGTCCTTGCTTATCTGCTGCATGCCTGACTTCAGTCTCCAGTGAGCACAACTCAGGCTGGGTCCGACGACCATACCACTTAGGACCACTCACATGCTTCGGTAGGACAGCTTGTGAGAGAGAGAGAAAGGAAGAGGGAAATTTGGTGAGGAGCCCTTTAAATGAGCTCTCTGAGATTTGAATGTGTCTACGTTATCATGGATGAACATTTTTACCCAACAGAAAGCATTAAAAAGAACACAAGAAGCTGCTTCTCTGTTAGGTGTGAATTGGGTCTGAAGGCTAGTAATAGTGGCTCAACTTTATGCACTGCTTGAAGTTTTCAGAGTCTGTTTTTGCTTTTGTTTATGCAATAAAAGGCTGAGGGGGGAAAAAAAACACCCCCAAACCCTCTAAACCTGAAGCCCTAACTTTTTATGCAAACAGTAGGTTCTCCAGTAGTCTAACAATCTAGGGCTCTGGAAGCTGAAGATCATCTTCCAAACCTAAATGTCCTCGGAGTACATCTTAGCCACCAACAGAGGAAGAGAGAGTGGTGCGTGGGATCTGTGGATGTGGGGCCAGGATACAGGCAGGCAGGTACCTCTGAAATTCAGAGCATGTCTGGTGAGTCTGGGACAGAAAGAGGCTTTTAACAGCTCTCTGCTTCCTTTTGAAATCCTTTCTTCTCTATATCTACAAAGAGTAGCTGGGACCTCTCAGCCAGAGAAGAAATTGATGCTGAATTCTCATGAAAATTGAAAGTGGAAGCTAGGAAAAAGAAATGGGGACTGGGGTGGCATGGAAGCCTGATCGAACAGGCCATGGCTTCAGAGCAGAGCCAGTTGAAGAGAAGGCAAAGAGACTTTCATGAGGTAGGGACGGGGCAACAAAACCAGATGCATATTACGGTGCACATGTGTCTTTTGTCTCCCTACACAGAAGTCTTGCTTCATAGGGTCATGCGCCACCTCACTTGTTTTCTGCGGACATTGACCTTGGGGTTATGCAGAGCAGGAATCTGGTTAAATCTGACTGCTGGTAGAATAGTGATACCACAGCAGATAGGAGTAAGGTGTTACGTTCGAGTTCTCATGTGTGAACGTATTAGGCATGGCACTATGCTGGTGTGGTGAGTTATGAATTGGACTGCAAACAGCAGTAAGAAACACTTGCACAACTACACAGGACAAAGATGGGGCTTTCGACTCCATTCTCGGAAACCCACAGGGGCCGTTCTCCTCTGTCTTATGGGGCCGCTATGAGTTGAAATCCACTCGATGGCAGTGAGTGCGTGTGACATCCAGGGCTTCCGACAGTGTGTGTGGTGGTGATATAACCTATCATACCACAAGAGACTTTTGAAGTAAAAAGATATTGTTAATAAGCATGATTGGATGACAGGTATCAATAAGGAATGGCTTGGGAAATTCTAAGGAAATGTGACTACAGCTTATAGGAAATACCAAGCAAGAGAGAAAAGTTTCCAAGTCAGTAGCTCCCTTCAAGGAGAAGTAGACAGGAGAACCATACCTTCCGAGAGAGAGACCACGAGTAAAGCGCTGCCCAAAGGGTGCGTGATAGAACACGTCTGACTCCCTACGAAGGGCTCTAAAGTGGGTTTGTGTGAGTGGGGAAGCATCGATTTTTTCTAGTATCCAGACAGGGATCCCTTGGTGGTACAAATCATTTATGTGCGTGGCTATTTACCAAAAGGCTGGAGATTTGAGTCCACCCAGAGGAGTTTCAGAAGAAAAGTTTAGTGACTATGCAAACAGAAACCCCTGCCACCGGAGATCCTGTGGACCGCAGTCCAGTCTGACACCCGTGGGCCACCGTGACTCCCAATCCAATAGACAGCAACTGGCTCCCCCCCACAATAGTTTTATTGAGATATAATTCACTTAGCACACACTTTCATAGTTCAGTCATAGTTTAAAAGAAGAGTTGTATACACATCAGCACAATCAGTTCTGGTGCAATCTCCCCACTCCCATATTCATGATTTGCTTCCCAATTCCCCTCGACACACCTGTATCCCCTTTAACGATTACATCATTTGTTGTCTCTATACATCTGCCCCTTCTGGGCTTCATAACTGGGACACATACTAAAAAAAAACACCCCAAGAATAAAACAGTGCACATTAAAAAGGGAAGAAAGAAAAGTCTACCGGCAATATTAAAATAAGCTAGAGCAAAAAGACTGTCATGAAACAAACAGGACTTCTTTAATTCAAGGACCCCTTCAGGGTGTGTAAGAAGAAGGGCATTGTCAGGGAGGGAAAAAGAAAGCTGGTGACAGAAAATACATTTCTCCCTGGACTCATCAAACCCACCACCGGAACAGACCATCTGCCAACATCCTGCTCCGAGAGCCCAGCCCACTGCTGCACGGCCTGCCTGTGAGAATTTCCATTTGCTCCTTCAGTGCTGGCTCCACAACATCATTCCTTCCTTTATAGTTGCTGCCAGCCAGCATTTTCCTTAGAATAGTAAGCTGTCCAGAAAAACATGCTTTTTTCACAAGCCTTTCTAATGTTCTCAGAAGAACATCCTAGGATGGAATCCATATAATCCGAACTTGACGGTGGGATAAGCATCAGAGCCTAAATTGCGAGAATCCTGTGTGTAGCAGGCAATGGGAGATAGTGGAAATCCAAGATCCACTGGTGGAACTCCGTAGGAAGTAAGCCTCCAGAGACCTCCCCTATCTAAAATTGAGGGAAGAGAGGAGAGTGGTCACTAAACAAGGTGCTTGAAGAGAGGAGATAGAAAACCAAAGGCATAAATCTGACCTCAACAGTTAAAACTTCGTTAGTAGGTTCTCCGCCCCGCCCCCAACACCCACCCCTTTTGATGCAGGCTGGACCTGATCTGATTCCCAAAATTTTCAGTTTATATTGTTTTCTTCAGTTTTTGTTTGCTCATATTAGAGTATATCTCAGAGGAGTTATTCAATGGAGGTCACCTTCTTGAAGCTGTGTTATATGCGTTTCTGTTTTTCAGTACTTGAAACCTAGGATCAATGAACCTAGAGGGAGAGCATGTAGGATAAGGAGTTTGGGGGGAGGGAGTACAGTGGTAGATATGGGGTAAAAAAGAGATGATGTCAAGGAGTCCATAGAAAAAGAATGCTTGGAAACTGATTGTGGTAACAATTGTACAATTCTACTTAATGTGATTGAAATTTGGAATGATATATGTATTAAATGCCAACTAAAAAGAAAATGAACATCCTAGGAACTTACCACCTCCAAGAAGAAGAAATACAAAAATAATATCCACACAGGCCAGGAAGAAACAAGAGTAGCAAACGAGTGATCAAAATACAAATAAATGTGTCAGCTTCCCAGTATGTGATATTATGAGACTCAAACTCTCAGGTTTGGAAGGACCATAAGCTATTGCACCAAGTACTTTTTTTTTTTTGAGTCTGAGCAGTGGCTTTCCTTTTGCTACACACACGAGAATACCAAGAGTTCAGGTAATGGTGCTTTAACATTGAGACACTGGTTTGCTTTCTTTTTGTTGTTGTTGTTCAGAACACAACTGGACTTTTATTTGACACAGAACATAATACAGTTGCATGAGCACAACAAACTGAAAAGCCAAAGGAACAAAGACGTGGTTCTAGCAAGTCTTTTAATGAATAATAAAACATTTAAGCTTGATAGAAGAATTCATTTTTTCTAATGCCCATATGTGGCAGTTACATAACTTCCTGTCAACTTGCGAAGAGATGGAGTCTATACTGTCAACCAGGTCACAGCCTGATGACCTCATTCAGAGGCCCGAAGGAAATAAATAGTGCACTGGAGGCCAGACACATTCTTTCTGCTTCATCTTACTGCTGACAAGCCACATGGAGCTACACTGAAGGAGACAGAGCCCCAGAGCTGGAGGAGGCACGTGGAGCCCATGCCAGCGCTTAATGCTTCCACCACTATTGGATCCACAAGACTTACCGCCACTGGCCTGTGATCTCCCATTATTCAGCATCATTGCATGGCTGTGTGAATCTAAAGAGGAATTTATGGGCTAGTATTGACGTATGGGGTAACATTGGACTTATGAACTTGATCTGGACTGGGCTGGGATGTTTTCTTAATGTACAATTGCTCTTTGATATAAAGTTCTCTCTTACACACATATGAGTCTCCTTGGATGTGTTTCCCTAGTCTACCCAGACTAACACATCATACTTTTGGAATTCCCACTCTGTTGTTCAATGGACACACCTGCCATGTTTTGAGTCAGAGAGAGAGGCAGTGGAAATAAAAAGCATGCTTAGACTCCCAGATAACAGTACACTCTTCTGACGTGGCAAATGCCTGGTTATCTTGTCATTCTCTAAAGAGATCCATCATGTGGTTCCTACAGATGGCACAGTTATCAATCACAATATCCCAGACCCAGAGGGCTACTGCATTCCACTTTTTTACTTCGAAGCGGTTCTTGCTCGCACCACCGGTGGTGCTGCTCGGGTATCCACATCCATCACTGCTGCCATTTTGGAAACGCACGGTCTACTGGCTTGGTTTGACAGGAAAAGATTTACCAAGGGTAATGATAAAAATATATTGACATTATGTATTTAATAATGGTCTTTAATGGAAAGAGAAAAAGGCAGGGGATCAGGGTTGTTCTTAAAAATTCAGGACATCTGGGCACTTAATGAAAGTAATTAACTCCAAGAGAGAAGTAAAATAATGTTGACCCGACAGGACTCATTCAGCTAGAGCTCCTGCTGCCAGACCAGAAAATTGGGAGGTAAGGTGAAGGAAATGGGCAGGTGGAATCCTGAAATTAAAACCAGGGCACTAGGGTCTCTCCTAAACCCCTTTTTTTGCATGTGATTTCCACTCACAAAGCAAACCAAGGATGCTTTAAAGTGCTCTAGCTTTGGCGAGCCCATGGGTACCAGCTGCACCCTTGCTGGGAGCAGCGATTTCTCCAGGGCTGAGTCCTAAAGGGGACAGAATCCCAAACACGAGAACCCCATGCAGGAGCGGCAATGGCAGGTAGCCAGAATTTAAAGTAGAAGAAAAAACAGGTATTTACCCCAGGTAGATAGATTGTGGTGTGGAAGAAAATAGGCAGATAGTCGGAGTCCAGGGAGCAAATTTAGTTCCAATTGGCAGAGAAGGAAACATCCCCCCTGATAAGCTGGATCTCCCCGTCTGGGGGTCAGCCTGACAGCCCCCAAATCGGAGTACATCACAAGCATAATAATAACAAAAGAGTCAAATATATATTTTTGGTTTAAAACTCAAACCCAAGTCTGGTTGCTCAGCTCCAAGGAGCACATGGGCAGTGGGGGATTGGGGGGCTTAACATAAATCAGCATAAGAAGAAACCTAGCTAAGGAATGCCAGAACTCAGCTAAGAGCTGGGTGGCTTTTTGCATATCAAAGACATGCTGTAGCAAGTGTCAGCTTCAAACAGCACATAAGTACAGCCCAGAGACTTTGGGAGACAATTCAATTTGATTTTATTCTAGCTGGCCAGGGTAATAAAATAAAATAACAGAAAAAATAAAATCCATTGATCTAGTAGGCACCAGTAGACTAGATAGGACAATAAGCCCAACTTCCCTCTTAGTGATTCTACACATAGCTGGGGAGGCCCTGCCTGTCCTGGGGCCCTTGACAGGGCGGTGGAACACTCCAGCCCTCAGCCCTACTGCAGTGCTACACACAGCACAAGGCAGGTACACCAGTGAACTCCAGCACTCAACTGACGCCTGGCCACGGGTGCGATCTTGTCTTTGAAGTAAACCCACACAGCATCTGTGGAACCCTACATCAAACAAGTACACCACCCCGCTACCTTGAGGAAGAGTTGGAACTCCTCCAGCCTCAAGGACAGGTGATCAAGTCCCAGTTACCTCCTTACCTACTACTCTATTTCTTCTCTCTCTATTCACTATCCCATATTTGCCACTGCAGTCAGTCTCAAAGAGCTCAGGTTTGTGTTGGGTTTTTCCTTTCTTCCTTTTCCCTCTTTCTCCTCTTCTCTCCCACTCTCTCCTATCATATATCCCTACTGGCTTCCAGGTCACTATCCTCCACTTAGGGCAAATCAACCCAAATAGCAGGAGGAACTCCAGCCTGCCCACCGTGGGAGTGCTGTACATCACACAGGGCACCTGGGACAAACATCTACAACACGCTGCTGAGGAAAACTCAGTTGGGGCTCTAAGGTGATCTTGTCAACTAGAGCAATTCTGCTCAGCATCACTGGGTCCCGGCATTGAAAGTAACACCAACCTGCCATTGTGGCGCAGGGTCTAAGCCCCTCTGGACACACATTCAAGCAATTAGGGATCAGCTATCTATTTATTCTCGGTCTCCTCCTTCTCTCTCCTCCCTCTTTACCATCACTGCCAATATTAGTGAACACAATTGGGGTTTTCCCCCCTTCTCTCTATATTCTCTTTTTCCTCTTTCTTTCTTTGTTCTCTTCACTTCTCTCTCTGCTTGTATGATTCTCACTTCGCCCTCTCACTCCTTTCACTGCTGGTTCACAGACCCCTACCTAGGGGAACCCTGTCCTCCCAGTGGGCTTTCTTTACAGATATTTCTATGAGCGTTGGTTGTGGATGGGTCCAAGTAAGATGAAATGCTTCATCATTTAAATCTTTTCTCTGTTTATCATGTTGCTTATTGGTTCAGTGGTGAGGATTCTTGTTCTTTTAACCTCGAGTTGTAATCCATACTGAAGACTATCATCTTTGAACTTCATCAGTAAGTGCTTCAACTCCTCTTCCCTTGCAGCAAGCAAGGCTGGTCGCCTGCATATTTCAGGCTGTTCTCAAATCTTCCTGCAATCCTGAAGTCTCCAATTCAGCCATCCAAAACTCAAAACAGCTCAATGCCATGGAAGTCAAGTCAATTCTGACTCGAGCAAACCTGTAGGCCAGGAAAGAACCTCCCGGAAGGTTTCCAAGGCTGTAATCTTTGTGGCAGCACATGGTCACATCTTTCTCACTCGGGATAGCTGGTGAATTCCAACTGTTGCTCTTTCGGTTAACAGTGAAGTGCTTAAACATTGCCCTACCTGGATTCCAAGTGTGAGCTAGCAGCCACAATTTTCTTCTGAGACCAAAGGGGTTGTTAGGTGTGAATTCTCGACCAAGGGTGGTCCAGCAGACCTGCTCAGTATTCGCCCAGTTGCAAAATCCATCAAGAGGATGCATTGTCATTATTTTTAATCACATAACACACCCAGGTGTAGCAGCAACCCAGCTTTGTAATATCACCCTGGTTTTGATAAATATGTACCATTCCTTGATAACGCTTCCAAATCCTTTAATATCCTGCAGCTCAGTCCCTGATGTCTGGCTTTAACAAAAGGTGTGAAGGGAGACCATATGTCAATAAACTCTCCCCGTCTGCCACAACTCAGCGCATAATCAGCTCCACGGTAAAATGCATGGTAAGTCAGTTATGCGCTGGCGGGGAGGGCAAGGGGCCCCTTTCAGGTTTGTCTTCTGATGAAGTTGACCAAAATGACTTCTTATTTCAACCTATTAGGAGAGTGAGAGTTGCCCCCCCTCCCTCGCCATTTTTCTTTTCTTTTCCCTTTTTGTCCCTTTCCCCTTGGAGGGACAGCCTGCTCTGCTATTCTGAAAGGGTTTTCTGTTTTATGCTGCGCTCTCCACTCCATTAAATCACCTTTCCTCACATTAAATACAGGTCTTCAGGGTGGTCAGAGAGCTTTGCTGTGAGGGATAATGATATAATGAGGATGACATGCATGAAAAATCATTTTTCAGCTCAATCCCAGGCAGACCACGGGGAAGCATGAAATGGGAAGGAGGAGAGGTGTACCTCACTGTAGACAAGAGCCAGGCTTCAGAGGGGGCCAGTCTCGACCTGGAAGGCTGCTGAAGGCTTCTTTACCTCACTCACTCATTCACTCATTCATTCAACCAGCTTGCTACTTACTTATTAAATGCCAGACCTTGGGGCTCTCTCACTGAACAAAAGAGACAAAAATCCCCCTTCTGTCAAGAAGCTTCCATAAACAGAGGCATTCAAACACTTCCTAGAGAATGTGTTTAAAGTCCAATTTACACAAAAGCAGAAGAAGAGACTGATGCGAGGGGTTTCACACACACACATGTTCATATATGACTCCCATTGCAGCGACAAAGTGTAGGACTCTTCCAGGAGACACTATTCATTGGAGTTAAATTGCTCCCCCCAACCCCCTGAGCTCTCGCTCTCTCTTTTTTTTCTTTCTTTCTGAGAGCAATTGCCCTTGGAAGGGATTAGCTGTTATCACTCTCTAGCACCTTAGTGTGAACTTATTTATTGGCTCCTTTTCCTGCCTAGATAGGAGGGGCCTCCAGGGCTGCTAAAAGCCAGAAAAATCCCAAAAAAGGCAGCAACAAGAGAGGCAGAGGACAATTGGTGCCAGTGTTTCTCATTTGAGTGGGGGGGGGCATTTGTTAAAGATGCAGATTACACACACATACAGCACACACACACTTCCCTGCCACCCCACCCAATATGGCCCTACTAAATAAGGATCCTACCCCACCATCTGTCCGGGAGCCCCTGAACTGGCCCTTCCCATGAAACAAGCCAGGGCCATTGAAAGTGACTCTTTAGGCAAAAGACCAGTGACTTAGGTTTTCCAAACCAGGATAAAGCCCATTTGTTAAGCACTTGCATATTAACCAAAAGGTTGATGCTTCAAACCCACCCACCGGTTCCTAGGAAAGCAGGCCTGGTGATCTGTTTCTGAAAGGGCACAGTCTTGAAAAGGATCCCTGGTAACATATTGTCCTGCTAGCCATAAGGTCAGCAGTTCAATCCTACCAGCTGCTCTGAGAGAGAAAGCTGAAGCTTTCTACTGTACAGATGTATAGTCTCAGAAACCTACCAGGGCAAGTATACTCTGCTGCCATGAGTCAGAATTGACTCAATGGCAGCAAGTGAGTGGATGGGCAGGGATTGATTGGGCACCAACTAACACTAAGAACAACTATTTTGGGTGGCAGTGACATTCTTCTGCTTTATCTAGAATCTGAACTCTCAGCGTCATTAACAATGGAGGCAACAGACAAATAATTATAAACTACAGAAGGGTAAAGAAAAGCTAAAGAAGTTACTTCTGTTTGGGGTTTAGTTGTGTGCTTTTTTTAGCAGAAAATATGAACTATGAAGGAGCAGGGACTTGCTGGACTTAAATATGAACTGTAAGATCTCTCTCCGGGCTAGAGTTACATCTCAGTTCTTGGCTCTGCATGAGAAAGAATTCACGCCAAAGCCTGGCTCGTGATCCAAGTGAGTTTAATGAAAGTTAAAAGAAGTTTCAGGTTTTACGCGCCACCCCTAGGATTCCTCCCCACCATGTAGCCTGGCAGAGACTGCTCGAGGTCACGCAAAGATCTCTCTCCTAAGTTTTCCTCCAAAAAACACCTGTCTCATGTTCTTTCTCAAGTTCCCTCCCCAGTTCCTGTCCCCAGTTTTTCCTTTCTCCCCCTCG